>NC_142437.1:36748484-37051515 GCF_059453495.1 Arachis ipaensis
ACAGGGATAAATTTCTGGCATGTCTTCACCACATAGTTATTAGATAAGTCCGACTCATCATCTTCACCGGCAAATAGCTATTCATAAAAACAAGAAAATGCTGCAATCAAATCGATATTCCATATAATTCTGAACATCACAATGAGAAGCATAGAATTCATAGGATACAATAATAATTAACCAGGTAGTCAAGAGTTCAATCTTGCCACTCTCATGTTCATAATTAAATGTTAGGTCCACTGTGAGATAAAGTTGGCATATTCATTTTCCCTGTCAAAGCCTAGATTAGTGCTAGAGAAACGTGAACTCTGCACGACATTCTATGCTTTAAGGATCATTGATTTTTTAAAGTAATAGACATAGAAAGTGTTGTGCCAAGAAAATATGTGGGGAACACATTGGAAATTACAAATCTTCACCTTAAATGACGAGTAAAGTAATATAGCGGCCAATAGAAGGTTGACTGCCTCAAACGTCTGAAATCAGTGTAATAATAAATGATACAGGATGATCAGAAAGTTTAAGCTTAACCAATTACTAACTGAAAATACATAGACATGATAAGAGAAAATTATACCTCAAGGGTGGCTGTTCCAAGAAGTATTAACGTTAGGCGAAAGATAACTGCACCAGCAATACCATAAGAAAGTACACGATTCTGTATTCAATAAGAAGTAAATGAAAAACTGATTTGCAATCAAAGATTTTCTTTTTAAATATTTGATGCAATATTAACGAGTTGAGCAACAACAATTTGGAATATCTCATAGTTTAAGATGGCAACAAGTTTATCCAGAAAGAAAATGATGGCAAAGAAGTTAATGCATCACCTGGTACATAATTGGCACTTTGAAGTATTTGAATATCAGAACGAAGACAAAGAGATTATCTACAGAAAGACTTTGCTCCAATATGTATCTAATAGTGCACAATGGTCAAAAGCCACCATCCCGTTCAATACAATAAGAAGTTGAAGAAAGTTAAAACAAAGAGGAATGGAAGATTTGTATAAAATATTTTATCTAACCATAGTTATTATAAATAAACATCCAACATGTGTTAACTTTTAACTCCTGCTTTAGATCAGTCTAGTAATCACACTATTCTAGGCCCATATAAAGAAGGGTAGTAGAGAAGAAGAACACAAGATGAAGTCTGGTTCATTAAAACTAGCATGAAAGCATCTAGAGCATGCCACATCATAATGGATAAGGAAACGAAAATTTTGCTAATTACTGTGTCTGATTCCTCAAGAACATTAGTTATGCTAGAACTGTATAATTTACCCAGCAAAGAATTCAGATGCCTTGTCAACACCCTCTTTAAATCCCAAACCAACACCAAATGCCACTGCCGCGCTCACCTATGATAAATCATAAATAAACTAACTTGAACATAAACAAACAAATAAGATACAAAAGGAAGCATTCTAAAACTAAATAATCAACTACAGTTAGCTGAGATTTTCCAACCCATAAGACCACATTTCTAACAGAAGAGCTGTAAGTTTTATCTCCCAGAGACTCTTGTGTACTTTTATCCTTAGATGGCTCCTTCTTGCTAATGTCTTCTTTTGGTTGAGCGTAGATTCTCTTTACATCTGCATGTTCATCCAACTATCACTTATGAATAATGCAACAAAAATATCATAAAAACGAGATAAAAGCACCAGAATTAGATGCGCTATATGAACAAAGTTGTTGGCACAATGACAGAGAAACACTACAACCCTATAGTTAACATGGGTTCTACTCCTGGAGAGAACACCAATTGGAAAAGCAAACTTAGTGTTGCTCGAAATAAAGGGGGCTAATCTCCTTCTTTGGTAATAGGGAGGGGGATTCACCCAAAAAGATTAACCTAGCCTCCATCTGAAAGAGGTATCTTCCATAAATAGATATCTATACATAGGGCTGGCAATGGGATATTAAACCTATTTTCTTAGCTCAAGCTCAAGCGCAAAACCACTCCAATGGTCACAAACACTCGAATCTCAATGAACCAATAAACAAACATACTATTAGTATTTGGTCATTGACCATTATCCAAACCGTATTAGCTCAACGAATAATATCCAACAAATATATCTCTTTTCACACGTACACTCAGCTACAAAATAAAACTGAGTCAGTAAAAGAATACCATCAAATACTAACACCTTAAACTCAAGTGTTATTGGTTCAATTAATTGTTTCAACGAAATTGACTATGAATATGTGTATCAATAAAGAGCATGAACTAATAAATCGAATTCGAAATGTCGAAAGTTTAAGCTTAGCCTCAGCCCATTTAACATTCAGGCCAAAATTGTCAGCACTATTATCGTTTATCAAACCTAGAACAGCAAATCAAGTCATGAGCTTGCATAATCTGATTTTCATTTTCTACATTTTGAATAATCTGAAAGCTATGAACATTTCAAAATCCACAAAAAATTAAATAATTCTTCTTTTTTATTCAGAGATATTTACCTGAGGGAGTTAATCTACCATCCTTATCTACATGTTTGAAGCCCAAAATTGGAAAAAAGAGAGCACCGCGAGAATGACAAGCTGCCACACATTTTTTTTATTATTATTATTTTGTAAAAGTATAGAATTTGTCAGGTGCTAAAGAAAAAGGAAATTAAGGTTAGATACTCTCATGTTATATTATAATTTATAAATGCAGAAGAAATTATAGAAAAGGAAGATGAGACGATAAATGATTAGGATATGAAGTTAAATAGAAAGAAGAGAGGATAGACCAGAGGAAAAGGAAGAGACGAGGGGAGAGAATTTGGAGTGTGAGAGTGAAACCCTGTCACTGTGTTGGAATTTGAATGGGATTTTGATGCCGTTGTGAACAACGGAGGCTAATCCCATATCTCTCTTTTCTTCTTGCTGTGAGTAAGTGAGCGATTGGTGGTGACTTCATTCTTCTAAGAGAAGAATAAGAACTTTGGGAACTAGATAACGACATGAGGGTCGAGGGATATTAGCCAATCACGTTGCGTTGCGTTGCCTTGCGTTGTGCTAGCGCTACAGATTAGGGGTAAAAATATATTAGATCAGATTTTGCTATTAACAGGCCAAATTTATCACACAGATAATTGGTCTGAGTTTAGTTTGGAATGTGTTATAAACTTTTTTTAAAATACTAAATATGATTTATTATTTAGCCTCACCAAACTTAAAATCTGTTAAAAGACTTGACAATTGTTGTTTTATACAAAAATAAAAATGTAATTTAAAAAAATACTATTTTTTAATAAAAATATTTTATGTCATATTTAATATTTATAAAAAATGTAAACTTTAAATTATTTAAAATATCTAATAATTTTGTTAATAATAAAAAATAGAGTAAAGTATTGTTTTTGTCCCTAACGTTTGGGGTAAGTTCTATTTGTGTCCTTAATGTTTAAATCGTCCTATTTGTATCCTTAACGTTTATAAAAGTGATTCACTGTTATCCTACTATCAATTATACTAACAAATCAGATTATATTTTTCAATTATTCTCATTTGGATATATTCACTCTCAATTAGATCTCACTTGGATGTGTTCGATTTTAATATTATACCCACTATTTGTGTTTAGATTCAATTATATCCCTAGAAAAGTGAATTATGTAAATGTTGTAGGAATTAGTTTCAACTTTTGATGAGCTATTTTTCGGAGTGGATCATCGATTCTATCCTAGAAATTTGTATTCTAACTTCAAGAAGAGATTTTTAAAACTCAAACTAAAGCGTTCATGATGTGTAATTGATGGCAGGATAACATTGAATCAATTTTACAAACGTTAGGGATACAAATAGGACGATTTAAACGTTAGGGACACAAATAGAATTTACCCCAAACGTTAGGGACAAAAACGATACTTTACCCTAAAAAATATTTATATATTTAATTATATTTTAACAAGTTTAAGCTCAAGGAAGTTTGATAAGCTGATAAAACTAATTACTGAATCAAGACTTGACTTATTAACATATTAATACTTTTATAAAAATTTGAGCATGTGCCTATTTTACAATAGGACAGGCCAAATACAGACCAGATTGCAGGTTCCTAACAGATCGTTTGGCCTATTTCCACCCCTAGTTGTAAGTCTTCATTTAATTATCTCCACAGAAAATATAGATATTCGCAGGTATCTATAGAAATTCTTTGAAATAATTTGAAAAAAAAAATATATAATATAATAATCATAAAATAATCAAGTCAATATAATTCAACACAATTCATAATATATTTATTATAAAAAAATAATATTTTAAAAGAAAAATATAAAAAATATCTTTTAATATAATAATATAACATAATTTTTTTAGGTGAGATTGTGTGACATAGTAATGGACTTGAGAGGTAGAAAAAGTAAGTTAGAGAGAGATGTGAAATCAAGGATGAGAAGGAAGAAAGAAGAAGAATTCGAATTGAAAGTAGAAATTAGAGTTACTAAATTTAAAAAATAGATTTATGTATACATAAATTAGGATAAATTAATAATTTTAACTATGGTAACTATAGAGAGATTTACTACAAAAACAAAATTGGTTTTTGAAAATTCATTCAGTTTTTATTTTAAATTCAAATTAAATTATATATTCAATTTATGTTTGTTTATTTATTATAATTATTGTATATAATAATATAATTAAGCATGTTTTGAAAGAAACTATTTAATTTTACACAATTGAAAGATAACTATAATATTAAAACTAAGATAAAGTAAAATATAATATAAAGAGTAAAAGTAAAAAAACTAATTAAAAATGAGTAAATGGTTAAATTCATCCTTAAGAGGTCATTCGTTCTCTAAATTAGTCTTCGAAATTTTTTTTTAAATCAAATTAGTCATTCAAAGATTTTAAGTTGATCACATTAATTAGTTTTTCTATTACTTCCACTGTTGATGGTATCAAAATTTACTAATATGATACATTAAATAACACCACAATTTATACCTGACAGTCTTAATTAGCTGCTAATATGATAAATTTATGAAATTAAATCAAATCAATCTTAAATTGAGAAATTGCAATATCTCAAAGTCCTCCTCAATTTTGAGTTTATTTGATATAATTTTATAAATATATCATTTTAGCATGTAATTAGGACTGTTAGGTGTGTGCTGTGGTGAGTATAGTGTTATTTAATGTGCTATATCAGCAAATTTTGATGTTGTCAATAATAAAAGTGGTTGAAGAATTAATGTGACTAACTTAAAATCTTTAAAAGACAAATTTGATTCAAAAGGACGAATTTGATCATTTACTCAATTAAAAATAATGTAAAAAAAATAATTAAAAGAAGTAGAAGAAGATATAAAACACAATGCATATAGTTGATAAAAAATACTTTATAATTTTTCTATTATAATCAGCAATGAATATAAAAGACAAAAGACAAAAACCAAAATATGTTCTTATTAAAAAAATTAAAAAAATATATTATATTAAAAAATATATTTATCAAGTTCTACAAAAATATTATAAATATTTGAAACATTAATAAACAAAATATAATATGCTTAAGAATTATTAATAAAAAATAATACAAAACAAGAGAGAGAGATTTCACATATATAGATAACAATAAGAGAATAATTTAAATTGAATTCATGGATTATTTCATTTCCTTATTTTTATTTATTAAATAATTTAATATTTTTGTTATTCAAATCAAATAATTATTATAATTGATTAGTTATAATTATTGTTGTTCATTCTAGTGGTATAACTGAAATATATTAAAATGTTAATAGTAAAATTAAAATTAAATATTAAGAATAAAATTAACACAAAATAGTATTTACTATTTTGTAAATATTTTTTAAATCAAAATCACATTATACATTTTAAAACACATTACTTTGATACAATAATATTTGTTATTAAAAATAAAAATTATGGTAAGTATCACATATACTTGTTAGTAATATATTTAATAATTTATCTTTAATAATATATTTAGTAATTTGATATTTTTTTGTATGTGTAAAACTTTTAATTATAAAAAATATAATATATGGTGTAAAAAAAAAAACTAAAGTGACATAAATATTTTATTAAAAAATATAATTTTTTTTTTTTTTAATATATGTCCATTTTTTTCAAGCTATAGATTTTATTTGATAGAAACTAATGACAATTAAATCCAGAAAAAAACAATAGCAATCAATAAAGAAATAAAATTTGAAGGCAAACATGTTATAAAAAACTTCGAAATTAAATAAAGCCTTTCAATTATGATCATTAATCATAATCATATATATTTACTTTAAGGTTCATATTTCGAAGAACTCAAAGTATTAACATATATTTTTTTTATTTTTTAATTTTAGACTATTACAAACATTAATTGTTCTCCAATAACGACAATCATTTAAAAAAATAAACATAATTAAACGATGCTAAAAATATATAATAATTTTTAAAATAATACAAAAATGTACAATTATCTAAAGTCTATTTCACCAACGAAATACGCACTTTACCAACTGTTAACTACGATACACATACATATGTTTTGTACAAACTCTCTTTTCTCCTTTTCATTGCGGATGGAAATAACGCGCTATTCTCAATCAATTGAAACAACCAACGCGTGTTTTATCTCTCTCTCAACTTCTCAGTTTGATGGTCTTTTACCCAGATTAAAAAATTCGAAGTGGTAACCGCCAAAATGAATCTCAGTAAATATCTCTGTGTCTCTCACAAACTATACTCTGATTTTTACTCCATTTTAATGCCCATCAAATCCGAGTCTCCATCATTCTACAATTTTTTTCAATTTTCACTCATTCATGGCCATTTCACACTGTTTCTCCCGTTCTGGTATTCTGTACTGATTCGTGGTCCCTTGAAGAGTCTCCAAGTCACTCCCAGTCACCGGCGATTGGAGGAAGGGAAGGAGTTCAGTGGCAGAGTTTATGAGGTTCTTCACGGGGCATGCACAGCTTCTCCATTGGTCGTGCAAGTGCCTCCATGGGTAAGGTTTTTGAAATAATCATGGACCATGTTGCTCGCATCCTTCCCTTTGGGGATTTCTCTCTTATTGTTGTCGCAAGAGCTGTGTGGCTTTTTTTGTTGTTCGTAGGAAGTCTATAATAACAAGTATTGCTCATTATCGCCGTTACGTATGGTGTTACGGATCCGGCCCACGGATCCCGGACCCAAGGTTGAACCCGAACCCAGTTTCCCGGGTTCGACCCGCCTCCCTCTTCTAGAAGGCCCGAAACCGGCCCTCTAGAACTCCTAACTGAATTTCGAATTCAAACGTCTTTCCTATCTTGATCAAACAAGATAAGATAAGATAACTCCCATCACCTATAAATAGAGGACCCAAGTCCCTACAGGTATTCATTCATTCCTCACACCTTCTACCTCTTAGATCCATTCTGACTTGAGCGTCGGAGTGTCTTTGCAGGTACCACCCCCCTTTTTGCTCCAGTCAAATAGTCCGGCATCCGCCTCGACCCGCAAGTTCCCGATCCATCTCTTAACCCGTACCGGAGACATCCAGTACATTGGCGCTGTCTGTGGGGACACTAGGCCGGTCGAGTCGGAATGGCGAACGAATTTGAAGAACACTCCGCCAGCCATCGAAACGACTCCAGAACGCAAAACCTACCCCGGAAAACCAAGAAGCCATACTCCACAGAAGAATTGCAAGCGCTGTCCATAACAAAGATGACACTACCATCATCACAAAAACCCGGCACCCCGAGAACCTGGAAGAAAAGTCAGCCCAAATAATTTAGGAACTCTGCCACCGAGTACAAGAACTCGAAGGCCGGATCACCACCAAAGAAAAACACATCACGGGAAACGAAAGTCACGCGACTTCTAGATCCAGATCCCGCCACGGCAGATCGCCAGAACGGCGACACGCCAAAAGGCATGATAGAAGCACCTCATGCGGTCAAAGACGTGACAGATCACTGGAACGGCGACATAACAAAAGATACGACCGCAGTATCTCCCGCGACCCCGTTTACACGGAGGACGACCGACGACACCGAGACACCAAGTGCACAAGGAACGACCACACGATAATGGGAGCTACCCCTTTCACGGAAAGGATCTTAAAAGCAAAACTCCCCAAAGGTTTTGATAAACCCACGGATATGAAGTACGACGGAACAAAAGATCCCCAGGAACACCTAACGGTCTTCAAGGCCAGAATGAACCTAGAAGGAGCGGCCGACACGGTCCGATGCAGAGCTTTCCCGGTAACCTTAGCGGGGCCAGCAATCAAGTGGTTCAACACCCTCCCAAACGGGTCCATAACCAGCTTCCACGACATCTCGCGAAAATTCATGGCCCAATTCACAACCAGAATCACTAAAGCCAAACACCCCATCAGTCTGCTAGGGGTCACCCAGAAACAAGACGAATCCACAAGGAAGTACCTCGACCGCTTCAACGATGAAAGCCTAACAGTCGACGGACTCACGAATTCCGTCGCAAGCCTCTGCCTAACCAACGGGCTCATGAACGAAGATTTTCGCAAACACCTCACCACCAAACCAGTATGGACCATGCACGAGATCCAGAATATCGCCAGAGATTACATCAATGACGAGGAAGTCAGCTAGGTCGTCACCGCCAATAAACGGAAACACGGCAACACCCAGCACGGCAGTTCGGCGCCCCGGCATAACCCACCACCCAGAGAAAATCAGAGGGACCACCCTAAGCCAACAAACGCCGACCGACCGCCCAGAATCGGCAAGTTCTCTAATTACACACCCCTAACAGCCCCAATTACCGAGATATACCACCAAATAGCGGACAGAGGTATCATCCCAAAAGCCCGGCAACTAAAAGAAAGAACGGGCGACAGCAAAACCTTTTATTGCGACTACCACCGAGGATACGGGCACAGGACACAAGACTGTTTTGACCTTAAGGACGCCCTCGAACAAGCCATAAGGGACGGCAAACTCCCAGAGTTCGCCAAAATCATCAGAGAACCAAAGCGCGTGGAAAGAGATAGGTCGCCAGAGAGAGAAGGGCGCAACCCGAGGACGCAAAAACAAACCCCCAGAGAAAGCCCAGAAGACGACCCAACCATAATAGTAAACGTTATCACGGGCAAGGACGTATCAGGTAAATCGAAAACAACACTAAAAAAGGACCTCAAAATCCTGGCCGTTAGGGACCAAGCTCCAACCACCACCACCGGTAAAACGATAACTTTCCTACCCGAGGACTGCCAACACGGCACCTCGGCTGAAGACGCCCCTTTCGTCATCTTGGCAAGAATCGGAACAGGACTCGTCCGGAGAATACTGGTGGACACCGGTGTAGACTCCAACATCCTTTTCCGAGGAGCCTTCGACAAGCTCGGGCTCCGCAATGAAAATCTCCAAACACACCGCAACGACGTCACGGGACTCGGGGACAACTTTCTCAAACCAGAAGGTTCCATCACCCTCCCCCTCACCATAGGAACAGGCAACCAAAGGATGACAATTCTATCTGAATTCGTGGTCCTAAAAGACTCCACCGCTTACAACGTCATCCTCGGGAGAAAAACAATCAATGACTTCTCGGTCATCATCTTTACCAAATACCTCCTTATGAAGTTCATAACGGAAGACGGCTCCATCGGAACCATCCATGGAGACCGGGAAGTCGCGGCAGAATGCGACAACACCAGCCTGGCTTTACGGAAAAAATCCCGCGACGCGGATGGGATATTCCTAGCCGACCTGGATGCCCGACAAGACGGCCAACCTAGGCCAGAACCGGAAGGCGACATGGAAAAACTACAAGTGGGGCAAACCAAGGACGAATACACCTTCATCAACAAGAACCTCCCATATAACCTTAAAGAAGACCTTTCCCAATTTTTGAAACAAAACAGAGACTTGTTCGCTTTTACGCCAGCCGACATGCCGGGGATAGACATCGACTTAATGTCCCACCGGCTAGCCGTAGACCCCAAGGCCAAACCCGTGGCACAAAGGTGACGGAAAATGTCGTCAGACCGAGCGACCGAGGTCAAAAGACAAGTACAAGCCCTACTCGAAGCAAACTTTATCCGAGAACTACGCTACACGACGTGGTTAGCAAACGTCGTACTGGTAAAAAAGTCCAATGGGAAGTGGCGAATGTGCGTCGACTACACGGACCTCAACAAAGCCTGTCCAAAAGACGCCTTTCCCCTGCCAAACATCGACGGATTGGTGGACGCCGCATCCGGACATCGATACCTCAGCTTCATGGACACATACTCCGGCTATAATCAAATACCCATGCACCGACCCGACGAGGAAAAAATGGCATTCATCACCCCCGACGGAACGTACTGCTACACAGTCATGCCCTTCGGCTTGAAGAACGCCGGAGCCACCTACCAACGGCTCGTTAACAAAATATTCTGAGACCTGTCCGGAACAAAACTAGAAGTCTACATAGACGACATGCTCGCCAAGACCGACTCCGGCGATCAACTCATCAGTGACCTCAAGGTCATAATGAACACACTACGAAAGCACCAAATGCGACTCAACCCGACAAAATGCGCTTTCGGAATGGAGGCAGGGAAGTTCCTCAGCTTCATGATCACACAACGCGGAGTTGAAGCCAACCCAGAAAAATGTCGCGCCGTCCTTGAAATGACAAGCCCAAAAAACATAAACGACATCCAAAAGCTCACCGACCGACTAACAGCACTATCTCGCTTTCTCGGAGCATCGGCTCAAAAAGCAATACCCTTCTTCAAACTGATGAAAAAAGGAGCCCCCTTCAAATGGGAAGCAAAATGTGAAGAAGCTTTCCAACATTTCAAGAAAGTCCTAGCGGAACCACCAGTCCTCGCCAAACCCCAAACAGGGGAGACTCTCTACTTGTACCTCTCCATAACAGAAGAAGCACTCGCGGTGGCACTTATCCGCGAAAACGAAAAGAAAGAACAAAAACCCATATACTTCAAAAGCAAAGTCCTACAAGACACGAAAATCCACTACTCGCGCCTAGAAAAGCTAGCCTTCGCCCTCCTCACAGCCTCCCGACGTCTACGACAATATTTTCAGGCCCACCCCATGATAGTTCGAACTGACCAAGCGGTTAAACAGGTACTACAAAAACCCGACCTAGCGGGCAGAATGCTAGCATGGTCCATCGAACTATCCCAGTTCGATATCAAGTTCGAACCCCGATACGCTATCAAAGCGCAGGCCATGGCCGACTTTATCGCCGAGATGACACCGGGAAACTCCACCCCCGAATCATGGAAACTACACGTTGACGGCTCCTCGAACGTCACTTTCGGAGGCGCCGGAGTCATTCTCGAAAGTCAAAACGGAGTCGTGATCGAACAGTCAATACGATACGAATTTTCAGTCTCAAATAACCAAGCAGAATATGAGGCCCTCCTGGCGGGCTTAGCCCTAGCCAAAGAAGTCAGAGCAAAGGTCCTGGAAATAAACACGGATTCACAAGTAATCAGTTCCCAAATTAATAGAGACTACCAAACACGAGATCCCCTGCTACAACAGTACCTTGCCAAAGTTAACAAATTAAAGGAAGAATTCAATCACGTAACCATACGGCACGTCCCCAGGGAACGTAATGCTAGGGCTGACCTCCTCTCTAAACTAGCCAGCACTAAACCAGGACACGGCAACAAATTCCTAATTCAGGAAGTCATCAAATCACCGTCTATATCCACGACGGCTAACGCCTACCTGACACTCTCCCACCAAGGATCATGGACCTACCCCATCCTGCAATATCTCCTCAAAGGAACACTGCCCGAGGACCTCAAAGAGAAAAATAGACAAAAAGGGAAGCCGCCAACTATACAGTCGTCGCAGGACAACTATACAAACGCGGATTCTCGCAACCCCTACTCAAATGCATCGAGCCCAGGGACACGGAGTACATACTCTGCGAAATCCATGAAGGTTGTTGCGGCCACCACATCAGAGGTAAAACCCTTGCCCAAAAAATTATCCGGGCCGGCTATTTCTGGCCCACGATCATCCGAGACTCCATGCAACTAGTAAAAAACTGCGACAAATGCCAAAGGCATGCCAATATCCACGAAGCCACCCCACACTAGCTCAGCATCATATCGGCAGAACGGCCATTCAGCACCTGGGGGATCGACCTTGTCGGACCTTTCCCCACGGCACCCGGCCAACTCCGATATCTCATCGTCGCCATAGATTACTACACTAAGTGGATCGAGGCCGAGCTACTGGCCTCTATCACGGCAACCCAATGTCGAAAGTTCCTCTGGCGACAGATCATCACCCGATTCGGGATCCCTGAGATCGTCATCTCGGACAACGGAACCCAATTCGCCAACAAAAAATTCAGAGAATTCCTAAAAGGACTATGCATATCCCACCGTTTTAGCTCAGTTGAACACCCCCAAACGAACGGACAGGTGGAATCCGCAAACAAAATAATAGTCAAAGGACTCAAGAAACGGCTCGACGAAGCCAAAGGACTATGGGCGGATGAACTCGGATCGGTCTTGTGGTCGTACCGCACGACCCCCAAGACAGCCACCGGGAAAACCCCCTTCCGATTAACATACGGCACGGAGGCTGTTATCCCACTAGAGATAGGAGACCCCAGTCTACGGAGAACGATCGGGGGTAACGACGAAGAAGCAGAACGAGACCTCACAGACGAAGTAAGAAGCATAGCCCATCTCAGAGAGCTAGCCCTAAAACAGAGAATCAGCCTAAGATACAACCACGGAGTCATCCGGCGAGAATTCGCAACTGACGACCTCGTCCAACGACGAAACGACATCGGTCCCCCAACCCCAGGAGAGGAAAAACTCACCTCCAATTGGGAAGGACCATACAGAATCAAGGCTGCAATCGGAAAGGGAGCATACAAGCTCGAACGGCTCAACGGCAACGAAGTCCCGAGGACATGGAACGCCGCCAACTTACGACGATACTACACTTAGACCGACCTCCCTAGGTCACCCTTTTTTTTATTATTATCATTATCTCTTTTCTTTACTTACCTTCCCCTTTCACAATATTAAATTTCAGAAATCGCCCAAGTGACAATCCCGGGTACTCTTTCCCGCCAATAGACGGAGGGTTTTAACGAGGCCCAACTATCAATAAAATTCCATTAAGCTATTTTCTCTTTTCCTTTTCAAAAGTGTCCCAAATACGGAACAAAAACACGGCCACCACTGGGGGACCGATCACCCCCCAGGCCCGAAATACGGATATCCATGTAAAAACCGACCTCACGACGGTCCGCTCACCCCAAATAGGGAACAAATAAACAATAGAACAGCTTAAAACGGAATACAAAAAGAGGCCCGAACAGCCCAAACACCATTAAACGAAGTTTAAACTACGAGTTCACGGTTACATGGCCCACGGCCAACCAAACACCCAAAGAAAAACTAAAGTTCAAAGCATAATTCAAAATACAAGATATAAAGCTACTCAAGGTCGACAATTCGGCCATCACAGACGGTCTTGAAAGCCCCCATCATAGACACGTCCACACCGGGAGCCAACACCAAGGCCTGAGCCTTCATCGTCTCCTCAGTAGCAGCGATCGCATCCTTAGCATCAGCCAACAACTCCGTCTTCTCCCTCTTCAGAGCTACAACTTCAGCCTTCAGAACCTCCAGCTCGCTAAGAAACACGGCAGCTTGAGAACCCGCGTCGGAAGCCCGTTGCCGCTCTGCGCTCAGTTGGAAAAGAAGTGAAGTCTCTACCTCGGAAAGACGGAGGATCTCTGCCCCAGCCTCCTCGGAAGACTTCACTGCTTTCTCCCTCGCGACCTCGGCAGCCTCAAGCTGCTCCTTCAATTTAGCCACCTCAGCGTGCGAATGACGAAGTTTTTGTCCAATAAACCAACCTGAGCCATCACGGGTTCGGCCTTCCAAACAACAACAGCAGATCAGAGGAGGGCACGATACACCGACTTAGCCTGGAACGAAACATCACAATCGTCAAAAAACTACTCCGTCCCAGGCATCAAGTGCTGATCAATAAACCCAGAAGCATCAAAACGCCGATCCATAACACTTGGCACAGCACCCTCCTCCTCAAAAGTCTCACTGCTAGGCTCCTCGGGCCTCTTTCTCTTCCGAGAAGCCTCGGCAGCCGAGACCACGACGACTTCAGGCGAGTTTATAGGACCAGGCGAAGCCCGAGCGTCGGCCCTCACCCCCGATGAAACCACCTCATGAGAAACAGCCTAAGAATCCACAACGGGATTAGAAACAGGGGTAGCAGGAGACGACGATCCTTCCTCCCGACCCATCGCCGCCTTCAACCGCGCCAAAGAAGTCAAACCACCAGCCATCTCAACTGAAAGAAGCCAAAGAAAAATCAAGTTACAAAATCGGGAAGAACAAAAGCAAAAAACCAAAAAAGAGAGCCACACACCAATATACGTCCGACAAGCCTCGGGATCCCCCATGACGTCTCGAGGATTTAACGGGTGCTCGCCAAATAGATGCCACAGGACACTAGAAATGTCCTTATCCTCAGGAGACAGACCATCATAAGTGACCTTAGTCAAAACCGACAGGCCGGCACCGAAGATCCAGTATGTCGGGAACCGGCGCTTGCCCTCTGACGTCAACCAAAACGGACGATGCCCCTGGACAGGGCGCACTTTAAAATACTCCCTCTTGAAACCGTGAAAGGAATCCTCAAACAACCCAAAAATGTAACGATGAGGCTGAGCACGGAATGACATATACCCCTTCTTATGCTTCCCTTCCTTAGTCGGAAGAGTGCATAAAAAAGGAAGAGGAAAACAGGAACAGAAGCCGGAAGATCAAGATACCGGCACACCAATTCAAAAGACCGCACGGCAGCCCAACTATTCGGGTGAAGCTGAGACGGTGCCACGGAACACCGACTCAGCAAATCCTGAACAAACGGAGAAAAAGGGAACCGCACGCCGAGCCGAGTGAACATCGACTCGTAAACCCACTTCCAGTCCGGCACAGTGGGCGAATGGAGGTTCAAGTAACAAACGCGCTCGTCGGCATCCGGGAGGACGAGCTCATACTGCCTCTCCCCATCACCACCACCATAAATCACCCCCTGATCATGGAGCCTCTGAAGATCATCCTCCGTCATCCGTGACGGAACGCCCCACACATCGCTAGTCACCCAAGTGTAACGAGCGGGGATGCCCCTGGAAGAGGGCAATTGGGGCACCCACACCCTCATTTCTCCCCCGATGCATACCTAAAACAGGGAGGAGCACCACCATCAGCCTACTAACCCTACGCAGAAGCAAGACAGAAATCTACCACCACTACCAACCCAACACGGTGGTGCACCGCCACTACTAACCAAATACGGCGGTGCTCAGCCCCTTCAAATACCACCTCCCAAAAATACCAAACGCAGTACAAAATTGAAAGAGAAAACAGACAGAACAATGCATGGCAAAAACAGAACAACAGATGCACCACAAAACAAAAAACAAGAAAAGCGAAGCATGCCAACCTAGTAATGCAGAAGATAAGCCTGGGAAAGCTTGAGAAGCAGAAGCAGCAGCAACACCAGAGAGCAGTATCACAGAAAGAAGAGGAGATTTTTTCCAGAAGAGAGAACAAAAGGAATATGAAATGAACGAGGGAACTAAAGTAAAAGGCCAAAACGGTTTCAAAAGGGGGGGGCAGAAAGACACAAGTAACCCTAAGCAAGGTAAGGCGCGTAGGGGCAAAAGAGGAAAATGTCCCCTCACATTAAATGCCCCCCTCAAAAAAAAAAAACTAATAAAGCACGCCTCGAAGAACACAATGGACGCAGTGGACTCGGAAGAGTCACGTCAAACCAAAACGGTCAGACGAACCTTCAGCAAAATCGGGGCCGAGACACTGATCTCCCTCCAAAGAACCAAACGAACGCCCGAGAAAAACTAAAGACCTAGCCCGCGGTCAAGACCACACCTTCCAGGGACAGACCGACCTTGCTCGCTCTTCTGCTGCGGGGGCAACTGTTACGGATCCGGCCCACGGATCCCGGACCCAAGGTTGAACCCGAACCCGGTTTCCCGGGTTCGACCCGCCTCCCTCTTCTAGAAGGCCCGAAACTGGCCCTCTAGAACTCCTAACCGACTTTCGAATTCAAACGTCTTCCCTATCTTGATCAAACAAGATAAGATAAGATAACTTCCATCACCTATAAATAGAGGACCCAAGTCCCTACAGGTATTCATTCATTCCTCACACTTTTTACCTCTTAGATCCATTCTGACTTGAGCGTCGGAGTGTCTTTGCAGGTACCACCCCCCTTTTTTGCTCCAGTCAAATAGTCCGGCATCCGCCTCGACCCGCAAGTTCCCGATCCATCTCTCAACCTGTACCGGAGACATCCAATAAATATGGTAAGTCTTCCACTTCACTTCTCCTTCTCATTGATGTCATCTCCTTTTTCGAGTGTTTCCGGAATTAGATTTTAACTTTGATACACTAAAACTTCAACTTTAATGTGAATTTGTTTATTTTTTCTTTTTTTCCTGGTCTGAAGGATCTGAAACGATTAATGGAAGGATTCAAAGTTGTACTTAATTATTGTGTTTCTCTTTTTATTGATGTTGTTGAAATTAAATTTGTATTCATACAATCTATTTCAATTAATTTCATGATGTGTGTTGTTATTATAATTTGAAATTAAATTTCTATTCGTGCAACTTGTTGTTGTTATCGTGATTTGTGAGTTGAACTTATTGTGGGTGAATTAATTTATTTGAAACTTGTTGTGGGTGAGTTAATTTATTTGAGACTTGTTTACATGTAATCTGCAATCTTTATATAGCCATCTCTATTTGTTCTTCAAAATTCTAATATTAATAGAATAGCTTAGTTGTAGTCTTACATACATAATACATAACACAAGTCACAGATATAAAGCATAGAAATAGACTTTTACAGAATATGATGTTCACATTAACTTTATCATTTGTAGAAATAAAATTACATTATATTGCTAGTTTTATACCATCTTTAAAAAATAACTATGAAGTATGAGTTAATGAATTATTCTTTTTTGTATACATGTGCCAGTCCTCTATCTTTATCCATTTGAAAATGCTAATGCATTAAAAATGTAAAGTAGTCTTGATTTTTTTTTCTAGATTTAGAGAGTGAAATTGATACATTAATGCTGAAATTTGTGAAAAAGTATAGTCCTAGCGTCTGTTCAGAACATCTTTATACATGTTATATTATTTCGTTCTATATTGTCTTAGTGTTTAATAGATGCATAGCTTCAACAGGGATTTTTCTGCAATTTCTACAATTTGATTGTACAATCCACTTATATAATAAAATTTTATTCTATAATCAAGAGCTGCTGTGTTTACTAGATACTAACATGCTGAAACTCTAAATAGATATTTTTATTAATGCACACAAAGTGATTATCGTAACAACTGAACAATTGTTGTCACTAGAGTTGTAATTATCTTAGCTGAACATCGATGATTCTTGATAGAATTTATAACCATAGCTCTCTTATGTATATAGAAATTTTTTTGCCATGAACTGGATTTGATCATGAGCATTTTATTCAATGTTTGATAACATCAGCATGATGAGTCTTTTTTAATGAAATTATTTTAAGGAAATGAACATATGGCTTGATGGCTTATAATGTTTTCAAGTTAGTGTGCTTGACAAAGATCTTCTCATGAGGAAGTAGATTGTTGTAGTCATTATTTGTCCATGTTACATTTTTATTGTGATTTTAATGATATTCTTTGATTGATGACAAAATGAGGTTGTTGATGTTGCAGATTATGCAGAGGTTAGCATAAGAGGCGCACCGTAATTTCAAGAAGACAATTGTATAGCAAGAAGCATGCAAAGACCAGGTGGAATAGGGAGTAGACTTAGGCTGTGGGTTTTAGAGTGTTCGATGTACTAACTTTTATTTGTAGGTTCAGCTTAGTTGTTTTATTATTTATTTGTGTTTTTGAAAATTTTGGATAATTGGTATTAGTGTATTACGTTGGTGTAAAAGGGAGTTTACGATAGAATCCAAATTTTTTGGTGTATGTTGGCCTATTTCTGCTCAATTGTTTGTGTTATAATTATCCATTGTTTTTCATGACCTTTGAACACTTTGTTATGGGTGAGAGATGACACCAATTCGTCACAACAAAAAAATCTTTCACCATCCAGCCTATGAATTTTGACTTCATGAAAAATTCAACAATTCAATCACATAAGAAAAAAAAATTTTCTCAATATTTATGTCAACGTAGTGTTATGAAAATCAAAATGTTAAACAAAAAATTGCTCCCAGTTCTACAGGATAAGGCCCAACCTGTTCGATTTCGATCCAAAATAATCACAAAGACAAGGCCTCTTACGCCTCATCGTGAAACCATAACAATGCGATAACAGTAGAGAGCACAAGGTGAAACTGCTTCACTTATTCATCCTAGTAGGGGTTTTTTCCTTCGTCGAAGACACCGTACCCAGTGAGCTGGGTTCCAACCTCGTCTTCTGTTAGTCTGTCTCGGCCTATTCTTTACTCGAGCGGCTATCCCCGACTGCTTGGCATGCACTTTAATGGGGACTTTAATGAATATTCCTCTCGAATAGGCCTCACGAAAGTACTCCTTCACATGGCCACGGAGAACACCCCGGTTAGTGTTCAACCCACTCAGAGCGCACGATAGGAGATCTTTTTGGAAACTCAGAACTTCTTCCTGAATATTTAGGAGATGAAAAATTTACAAAACCACAACGTTATAACTGTTCTGATCGTAATATAGCTGAACGAAACGAAAGTGTCCTCACCTGGCTATAAGCTGGCAATAATGCTTCAGGCAACCACTACTAAAGATACTTATACACAAAAACTCCGCAGTCATCACTGAATCATGAATACACCAGGGTCAGTTGCCACAAAAAATTGGTAACATTATACTAAGTACCTCAAAAAACCATGTGAGGACAAATATAACACTTCAAACCTATTGTGTTGCCTAGTTATAGGGGAATAAATGGTGCGAAATCCAGAATCGATAGGAACATGGCCATGGTCTAGCAATGAAAGGATCTGTTCCAGCCTCTTCGACTGCTGATGAGCGAATATTTTATATGCTTTTTGGCATCATTTTCATATAGTTTTTATTATGTTTTATTTAAGTTTTATTATGTTTTCATAGGTTTTAGTGAAAAATTCATATTTTTGGATTCAAATTTGAGTTTGTATGTTTTATGGTGATTTCAGGTATTTTCTAGCTGAAATTGAGGAGCTTGAGCAAAAGTCTGATTCAGAGACAGAGAAAGCACTGCAGATGCTGTCAGGATCTGACCTCCATGCACTCGAAAGAGCTTTTCTGGAGCTACAGAAGTCCAAATGGTGCACTCTCAACGGCTATGAAAAGCTAACATCCAAGACTTTCCAAAAATATATAATAGTCTATACTTTGCTTCGAAAATGAAGGCCCAAAACTATCATTCAATGCCAGCCACCTGCCCCATTCCTGGCGTTCAACGCCCACAAAGGAGTAGCTAGCATCCAACGCCCAAAAGAGGATCCTTAGCCAGTGTTCAACGCCCCTAAGGGACCCTAGCTCGTGGGAGACACTCAAGCTCAAACCAAACACTCACCAAGTGGGCCCCAAAAGTGGATTTTTACACTATCAACTTTGTTTACCTTATTTCTGTAATCCTTGGTCATTAGATTAGTATATATAGATAAGAGTTCACCCTTGTTGAGGACTCTTGCCCACTTTTACGTTTTTATTTTATTTTTCTATCAGCATGAGTCACTAACCTCCTAAGTTAGGGTTAGGAGCTCTGCTGAGTTTCATGGATTAATAATATTACTATTCCATTTCACTACAATTCTGATTCTATTCTCTTATGCATTCTCGTTCTTCATCTCATGAATTGAGGGTGACCCATGACAATCACCCTTGTTCTATATGGGTTCTGTGCGAGTCTTGACCCGGATAGTGTTGAACCAAAGCTAGAGATTGCATTGCGGATTCCAATAGAGCATCTGAGCAACTTTGGATAGCGTGACATGAAATCTTGTTGACTATGGGTGCGTGAGGTCCCTGTGGCGCAAGGCTAGGGTTAGAGAAGTATAACTTTCTGATCTGGAAGATCTACCTTGTCTATGGCACCTTGAGTAGGATCGTGAAGGGGAGTGGACTATTTAGAGCTTCATTTTCTGTTACAGTGAGAAACCTAGCAGTGGCTTGATGAGAGGACATGAGTTACTTGCAACATGGTGGATTGTTGCAGTGGAAGAGGTTAACTTGATGAGAGGACATGAGTTAATCACTTACGGCTGCCATTGAGTGAATCTGAAGGCTTTTGAAGTAGACAGTGAGAAAGATGAATCCGGAAGGACAAAGCATCTCCGAAGCCTTAACTAATTATCCATTACTGTTTTCACAATCAATCTGGTATTTCTAACTTTATTTATCCGTTTTTATGCGTTCTCCGTGACAAAATATATTTTCTATCCACCTAACTAAGATCTGCAAGGTAACCACTACTTGCTCAAACCAACAATCTCCATGGGATTGACCCTCACTCACCTGAGGTATTACTTGGACGACTCGGTATACTTGCCGGTCTACCTGTGCGAATTCTGCGGAGCCAATTTCGTGCACCAAGTTTTGGCGTCGTTGCCGGAGATTGTTCGAATTTGACAAACTACCGGATTATTTTGTTGCTTAAATTAGGTACTTTTTAATATTTTGTTTGAGTCTTATCTTCTTTTCCAAAAAAAAAAAATCAAAAATTTTTTCAAAAAAATCTTTTTTTTATCAATCTTTGTCTTTTGTTTGAGTCTTTTGTTCTTGTTCTTGATAAAAGTTTCGAACTTTCTTTCTTTCTTTTCAAAAATTTTTTTAAAAATAGTGTCTTTTGTTTGAATCTAGTGTCACTTCTTAAGTTTGGTGTCCCTTGTGTGTTTATCTTTTCTTTAAATTTTTTGAATTGTTCTTTGTGTTCTTTCTTAGTATTCAAGTTGTTCTTGTTTCTTTTCTTGTTTTGATCTTAAAAATTTTAAGTTTGGTGTCTATTGGTATTTTTCTTTTCAATTTTCGAAAATCAGTACTCTTTGATCTAAAAATTTTAAGTTTGGTGTCTTTTGGCTGTTTTTCTCTTTCTTTAATAATTCAAAAAAATCAAAAAATATCTTTCCTTATCTTTTTTTTTTCAAAATTTTTTTCGAAAATTAGAAAAAAAAATTTCAAATTTTAATTTCAAATCATTATCTTATCTTATCTTAATTTCAAATTTCAAATCTTATCTTTTTAAAATCTTTTCAAATCTTCTCTTTTAGTTTGATTCTTTTCTATCTTATCTTTTTTTTTTAAATTTTAAAATTCGAAACTTTTTCAAATCTTTATCCTATCTTATCCTAATTCAAAATCAAATCTTTTTCAAAAATCTTATTTCAAATCTTATCTTTTCAAGTTATTTTCAAATCTTTATCTTATCTTGTTTCAATTTCAATTTCAAAATCAAATATTTTTCAAATATTCTATCTTATCTTATTTTCAAATCTTTCTTAATTAGTTACATGTTTTATCTTATTCTCTTTCTATTATCCTTTCTCTTTTTCTTTTTCAAAATCTCTTAACTACTTTCTATCTCTTCTTTTTGAAAAATTCCTTCTCTCTTTTCCTCTCTATTTTCGAAAATATCTCACCTTCTCTCTTTATTATTTTCGAAAACTATCTCTATTAAAAGATATCTTCTTTTCTTCTCTTCTTAATCTATCTCTACCTAACAAAGGACCTCTATACTCTGACATAGAGAATCCTTTTCTTCTTCTCTTCTTGTATTCTTTCTTCTTGTTTATGAGCAGGAACAAGGATAAAGAACCTCTCTTTAATCCTGATCCATAACCTGAAAGGACTCTAAGGAGGCGTTTACAATAAGCTAAAGCACAACACTTCGGAAGAAACCTCACAGAGAATTTCGAACAAGAAGCTGATAACATGGCAGCCGAGCCTAATAATGAAGGAGATGCAAGGAAGGTTCTTGGTGACTGCACTGCACCAACTTCTGACTTCTATGGAAGAAGTATCTCCATACCTGCCATTAGAGCAAATAACTTTGAGCTAAAGCCTCAGTTAGTCTCTCTAATACAACAAAATTGCAAGTTTCATGGACTTCCACTAGAAGATCCACATCAATTCTTGGCTAAATTCTTGCAAATCTGTGATACTGTTAAAACCAATGGAGTGGATCTTGAGGTCTATAAGCTTATGCTTTTCCTTTTTGCTGTTAGAGACAGAGCTAGGATGTGGTTGGATTCTCAACCTAAGGAAAGCCTAGACTCTTGGGAGAAGTTGGTCAATGCTTTCTTGGCCAAATTCTTTCCACCTCAAAAGATGAGCAAGATCAGGGTGAAAGTTCAAACCTTCAGACAAAAAGAGGGTGAATCCCTCTATGAAGGTTGGAAAAGATACAAGCAACTAATCAGGAGATGTCCTCCTGACATGCTCTCAGAGTGGTCTATCTTGGTATCTTCTATGATGGCCTGTCTGAGCTGTCCAAGATGTCCTTGGACCATTCTGCAGGTGGATCACTCCACTTGAAGAAAACGCCTAAAGAGGCACAGGAACTCATTGAAATGGTTGCAAATAACCAATTCATGTACACTTCTGGGAGGAACCCTATGAACAATGGGGTAGCTCAGAAGAAAGGAGTTCTAGAAGTTGATACTCTGAATGTCATATTGGCTCAGAACAAGATCTTGACCCAACAGGTCAATATGATCTCTCAGCATTTGATTGGAATGCAAGCTGCAACTGGCAGCACTCAAGATACCTCCTATGAAGGAGATGCCTATGATACTGATCAACCCATGATGGAAGAGGTGAATTATATGGAAGAACCCTATGGAAACACCTACAACTCCTCCTGGAGAAATCATCCTAACTTCTCATGGAAGGATCAATAGAAGTCTCAACAAGGCTTCAACAATACTCAAGGTGGAAGAACTAACAATGAGATTTATCATCGGTCTAGAATTTCTCTTATAGAAATAAGAACTTCGTTGTAAGCATAGCTCTAAACCAACAAACAATTCTCACATCAAATTTAATTTGGTTTTGTCACAAGTACAAACCCCAATAAGAATTAACCGAAGTATTTAAACCTCGGGTCATCTCACAAGAAATTGCAATGAAGTGGTCAATTATTGGCTATGAGAGAATAAGGGGTTTAATTGATAAAAGGGCAAGAAATTAAATGGGAAAGAAAAGTAAATCCAGAATTAATAAAGGCAAGGTAAAGAACTCTTGGCTAGACATAAGTAATTGAGATCACCATCCTTGTCTACAAACCATGTATTGACAATTGTGAGGAACCAAGCTCATTAAGTCTACTTACAAAAGTCTCGAGTACGTAATATCTACTCCTAGGCTTGAAGTACGTCAAACGGCTTGATCAACATCAATCCATAAGTCCTAACCTAGCTACTAATTGACTTAGTAGTAGGCTAGAGTCAATGGTTATCAAGTTGACCACTAAGGATTCTCAAATCACCAATTCAATGAGACCCAATGACTTAAGGTCACTCAATTCCCTTAGCCTAGGTGGTGCACGAAATTGTGATCTCAGGCAACGGCGCCAGAAACTCTGTACGCACGTCTTAATAAATCGTTTTTCATTCACAACTTCGATACAACTAACCAGCAAGTGCACTGGGTTGTCCAAGTAATAAACCTTATGTGAGTAAGGGTCGATCCCACAGAGATTGTTGGTATGAAGCAAGCTATGGTCACCTTGTAAATCTCAGTCAGGCGGATATAAAATAGTTATGAAGTTTTCAAATATTAATAATAAATAGAAAATAAGGATAGAAATACTTATATATATCATTGGTGAGAATTTCAGATAAGTGTATAGAGATGCTTTCGTTCCTCTGAACTTCTGCTTTCCTGCTGTCTTCATCCAATCAGTCTTACTCCTTTCCATGGCTGGCTTTATATAAGGACATCACCGTTGTCAATGGCTACTTTTAATCCTCTCTGGAAAATGGTCCGATGCGCTGTCACTGCATGGCTAATCGTCTGGAGGCATCACCCTTGTCAATGGCTGCATCCTATCCTCTTGTGAAAATGGTCCAAATGCTCTGTCACAGCACGGCTAATCATCTGAGGTTCTCGATCATACTGGAATAGGATTCACCCTTCTTTTGTGTCTGTCACTACGCCTAGCACTCGCTAGTTTGAAGTTCGTCACAGTCATTCAATCCCAGAGTCCTACTCGGAATACCACAGACAAGGTTTAGACTTTCCGGACTCTCATGAATGCCGCCATCAATCTAGCTTATACCACGAAGATTCTGATTAAGAGATCCAAGAGATACTCATTCAATCTAAGGTGAAACGGAAGTGGTTGTCAGGCACGCGTTCATAGGGAATGATGATGATTGTCACGTTCATCACATTCAGGTTGAAGTGCGAATGAATATCTTAGAAGCGGAATAAGTTGAATTGAATAGAAAAATAGTAGTACTTTGCATTAATCTTTGAGGAACAGTAGAGCTCCACACCTTAATCTATGGAGTGCAGAAACTCTACCGTCTGAAAATACATAAGTGATAATGGTTCAGGCATGGCCGAATGGCCAGCCCCCATGAAAGTCTAAGATAGCATAAAACTGATCAAAGATGATCCTAAGATGTCTAATACAATAGTAAAAAGTCCTATTTATACTAAACTAGTTACTAGGGTTTACAGAGATAAGTAATTGATGCATAAATCCACTTCCGGGGCCCACTTGGTGTGTGCTTGGGCTGAGCTTGAATGTTACACATGCAGAGGCTCTTTCTGGAGTTGAACGCCAGGTTGTAACGTATTTCTGGCGTTCAACTCTGGTTTGTGACGTGTTTCTGGTGTTTAACTTCAGACAGCAGCGTAGAACTGGTGTTCAACGCCCTTTTACATCATCTAAACTCGGCCAAAGTATGGACTATTATATATTGCTGGAAAGCCCTGGATGTCTACTTTCCAACGCAATTGGAAGCTCGCCATGTTGAGTTCTGTAGCTCCAGAAAATCCACTTTGAGTGCAGAGAGGTCAGAATCCAACAGCATCAGCAGTCCTTCTTCAACCTCTGAATCTGATTTTTGCTCAAGTCCCTCAATTTCAGCCAGAAAATACCTGAAATCACAGAAAAATACACAAACACATAGTAAAGTCCAGAAATATGAATTTAACATAAAACTAATGAAAACATCCCTAAAAGTAACTAGATTCTACTAAAAACATACTAAAAACAATGCCAAAAAGCGTATAAATTATCCGCTCATCACAACACCAAACTTAAATTGTTGCTTGTCCCCAAGCAACTGAAAATCAAATAGGATAAAAAGAAGAGAACATACTATAAATTCCAAACTATCAATGAAACATAGCTCCAATTAAATGAGCGGGACTTGTAGCTTTTTACCTCTTGAATAGTTTTGGCATCTCACTTTATCCATTGAGGTTCAGAATGATTGGCATCTATAGGAACTCAGAGTTCAGATAGTGTTATTGATTCTCCTAGTTCAGTATGATGATTCTTGAACACAGCTATTTTATGAGTCTTGGCCGTGGCCCTAAGCACTTTTTTTCCAGTATTACCACCGGATACATAAATGCCACAGACACATAATTGGGTGAACCTTTTCAGATTGTGACTCAGATTTGCTAAAGTCCCCAATTAGAGGTGTCCATGGTTCTTAAGCACACTCTTCTTTTGCTTTGGACCTTGACTTTAACCGCTCAGTCTCAAGTTTTCACTTGACACCTTCACGCCACAAGCATATGGTTAGGGACAGCTTGGTTTAGCCGCTTAGGCCAGGATTTTATTCCTTTAGGCCCTCCTATCCACTGATGCTCAAAGTCTTGGGATCCTTTTTATTTACCCTTGCCTTTTGGTTTTAAGGGTTATTGGCTTTTTGCTCTTGCCTCTTGGTTTTAAGAGCTTTTGGCTTTTTCTGCTTGCTTTTTCTCTTTTTTTTTTCTTTCTATTTTTTTGCTATTCTTTTTTCTGCAAGCTTTGTTCTTTGCTGCTTTTTCTTGCTTCAAGAATCATTTTTATGATTTTTCAGATTATCAAATAACATGTCTCCTTATCATCATTCTTTCAAGAGCCAACATATTTAACATTCTTAAACAACAACTTCAAAAGACATATGCACTGTTCAAGCGTTCATTCAGAAAACAAAAAGTATTGTCACCACATCAATATAATTAAACTAAGTTCAAGGATAAATTCGAAACTCATGTACTTCTTGTTCTTTTGAATTAAAACAGTTTTCATTTAAGAGAGGTGATGGATTCATAGGACATTCATAACTTTAAGACAAAGTTACTAAATACTAATGATCATGTAATGAAGACACAAACATGGATAAGCACTTAACATAGAGAAAACGAAAAACAGAGAATGTAAGAACAAGGAATGAGTCCACCTTAGTGATGGTGGCGTTTCCTTCTTGAGGAACCAATGATGTCCTTGAGCTCTTCTATGTCTCTTCCTTGTCTTTGTTGCTCCTCCCTCATTGCTTTTTGAGCTTCTCTTATTTCATGAAGGATGATGGAGTGCTCTTGATGTTCCACCCTTAATTGTCCCATGTTGGAACTTAATTCTCCTAGGGAGGTGTTGATTTGCTCCCAATAATTTTGTGGAGGAAAATGCATTTGAGGCATCTCCAGGATCTCATGGTGATGAGCTTCATGCATCTCTTGAGATCCATGAATGGGCTCTCTTGCTTGCTCCATCCTTTTATTAGTGATGGGCTTCTCTTCCTCAATGGGAATGTCTCTTTCTATGAAAGCTCCAGCTGAGTAACATAGATGGCAAATAAGATGAGGAAAAGCTAGCCTTGCCCCAGGAGAGGGCTTTTCGGCTATTTTGTAGAGTTCAAAGGAGATGACTTCATGAACTTCTACTTCTTCTCCAATCATGATGTTATGGATCATGATGGCCCGATCCACAGTAACTTCAGATCGGTTGCTAGTGGGGATGATGGAGCATTGGATGAACTCCAACCATCCTCTAGCCACAGGCTTGAGGTCCAGTCTTCTTAATTAAACCGGCTTGCCTTTGGAGTCAATCTTCCATTGAGCTCCTTCCACACATATGTCCATGAGGACTTGGTCCAACCTTTGATTAAAGTTGACCCTTCTAGTGTAGGGGCGTGCATCTCCTTGCATCATAGGCAAGTTAAACGTCAACCTCACATTTTCCGGACTAAAATCTAAGTATTTCCCCCGAACCATTGTAATATAATTATTTGGGTTTGGGTTCTTACTTTGATCATGGTTCCTAGTGATCCATGCATTGGCATAGAACTCTTGAACTATTAGGATGCCGACTTGTTGGATGGGGTTTGTTAGAACTTCCCAACCTCTTCTTTGGATTTCATGTCGGATCTCTGGATACTCATTCTTCTTGAGCTTGAAAGGGACCTCGGGGATCACCTTCTTCTTGACCACAACATCATAGAAGTGGTCTTGATGAGCTTTGGAGATGAATCTTTCCATCTCCCATGACTCGGAGGTGGAAGCTTTTGTCTTCCCTTTCCCTTTTCTAGAGGATTCTCCGGTCTTGGGTGCCATCAATGGTAATGGAAAAACAAAAAGCTTATGCTTTTACCACACCAAACTTAGAATATTGCTCGCCCTCGAGCAAGAAAAGAAAGAATAGATGAAGAAGAAGAAGAAAATATGGAGGAGAGAGGGGAGGGGTGTATTCGGCCAAGAAGGGGAAGAGAGGGTTGTGTTGTGTGAAAATGAAGAAGAATGGAGGGCTTTATATAGGGAAGGGAGGGGGGGTAAGGTTCGGCCATAAGGGTGGGTTTTGGGTGGGAAATTGATTTTGAATTTTGAAGGTAGGTGGGGTTTATGAGGTAGGTTTATGGGGAAGAGTGGATTGAGGTGATTGGTGAAGAGTTTTGGGGAAGAGTGTTTATGGAATTGTGTGAAAGAGGGGTGAGAAGAAGTGAGTGGAGGTAGGTGGGGATCCTGTGGGATCCACAGATCCTGAGGTGATCTTGTGGGGTCCACAGATCCTGAGGTGATCTTGTGGGGTCCACAGATCCTGAGGTGTTCAAGGATTTACAACCTTGCACCAAATTAGGCATGCAAAATGCCTTTGCACACAACTCTGGGCGTTCAGCGCCAGATTGGTGCTTGTTCTGAGCGTTGAACGCCCATTTGGTGCCCATTTCTGGCGTTGAACGCCAGAACCATGCTTGTTCTGGGCGTTCAGCGCCAGCTCTTCTCCAGGGTGCAATTCTGGCGTTCAAACGCCCAGATGCTGCCCATTTTGGGCATTCAGTGCCAGAACCATGCTCTGTTCTGGCGTTGAACGCCAGCCAGATGCTTCTTACTGGCGTTTAAACGCCAGTAAGGTCTTCCTCCAGGGTGTGATTTTTCTCTGCTGTTTTTGATTCCGTTTTCAATTTTTATATTTATTTTGTGACTCCACATGATCATGAACCTAATAAAACATGAAAGAACAAGAAAAATAAAATTAGATAAATAAAAATTGGGTTGCCTCCCACAAGCGCTTCTTTAATGTCAATAGCTTGACAGTGGGCTCTCATGGAGCCTCACAGATGTTCAGAGCATTGTTGAGACTTCCCAACACCAAACTTAGAGTTTGGATATGGGAGTTCAACACCAAACTTAGAGTTTGGTTGTGGCCTCCCAACACCAAACTTAGAGTTTGACTGTGGGGGCTCTGGTTGACTCTGTTTTGAGAGAAGCTTTTTATGCTTCCTCTCCATGTTTACAGAAGGATGACCTCGAATTTTAAACACAAGGGAGTCCTCATTCAATTGAAGGACTAGTTCACCTCTGTCAACATCAATCACAGCTCTTGCTGTGGCTAGGAAGGGTCTTCCAAGGATGATGGATTCATCCTCATCCTTCCCAGTATCTAGGACTATGAAATCAGCAGGGATGTAAAGGCCTTCAACCTTTACTAACACGTCCTCTACTTGTCCATAAGCCTATTTTCTTGAATTGTCTGCCATCTCTAATGAGATTTTAGCAGCTTGTACCCCAAAGATTCCCAGTTTCTCTATTACAGAGAGGGGTATGAGGTTTATCCCTGAACCAAGGTCACACAGAGCCTTTTCAAAGATCATGGTGCCTATGGTACAAGGTATTAGGAACTTTCCAGGATCCTGTTTCTTCTGAGGCAATGTCAGTTGATCCAGATCACTCAGTTCATTGGTGAACAGGGGAGGTTCATCTCCCCAAGTCTCATTACCAAATAAATTGGCATTCAGCTTCATGATTGCACCAAGGTACTTGGCAACTTGCTCTTCAGTAACATCCTCATTCTCTTCAGAAGAGGAATACTCATCAGAGCTCATGAATGGCATAAGGAGGTTCAATGGAATCTCTATGGTCTCTAGATGAGCCTCAGATTCCTTTGGTTCTTCAGAGGGAAACTCCTTATTGATCACTGGACGTCCCAGGAGGTCTTCCTCACTGGGATTTACGTCCTCCCCTTCCTCTCCAGGTTCGGCCGTGTTGACTATGTCAATGGCCTTGCACTCTCCTTTTGGATTTTCTTCTGTATTGCTTGGGAGAGTACTAGGAGGGATTTCAGTGATCCTTTTACTCAGCTGGCCCACTTGTGCCTCCAAATTTCTAATGGAGGACCTTGTTTCATTCATGAAACTCACAGTGGTCTTAGATAGATCAGAGACTAAGTTTGCTAAATTATAGGTATTTTGTTCAGAGTTCTCTGTCTGTTGCTGAGTGGATGATGGAAAAGGTTTACTATTGTTAAACCTATTTCTTCCACCATTATTAAAGCCTTGTTGAGGCTTTTGTTGATCCTTCCATGAGAGATTTGGGTGATTTCTCCATGAGGGGTTATAGGTGTTTCCATAAGGTTCACCCATGTAATTCACCTCTGCTATTGCAGGGTTTTCATGATCATAAGCTTCTTCTTCAGAAGATGTCTCTTGAGTACTGTTGGATGCAGCTTGCATTCCATTCAGACTCTAAGAAATCATATTGACTTGCTGAGTCAATATTTTATTCTGAGCCAGTATGGCATTCAGAGTATCAATTTCAAGAACTCCCTTCTTCATAGGCGTCCCATTACTCACAACATTCCTCTCAGAAGTGTACATGAACTAGTTATTAGCAACCATGTCAATGAGTTCTTGAGCTTCTACAGGCGTTTTCTTTAGGTAAATGGATCCACCTGCAGAAGTATCCAATGACATTTTAGCCAATTTAGATAGACCATCATAGAATATATCCAGGATGGTCCATTCTGAAAGCATGTCAGAAGGACACTTTTTGGTCAGTTCTTTGTATCTCTCCCAAGCTTCATAGAGGAATTCACCTTCTTTCTGTCTAAAGGTTTTAACATCTACTCTAAGCTTACTCAGCTTTTGAGGAGGAAAGAACTTGGCTAAGAAAGCCTTGACCAGCTTATTCCAAGAGTTCAGGCTATCTTTGGGTTGAGAGTCCAACCATATTCTAGCTCTGTCTCTCACAGCAAAAGGGAAAAGCATGAGCCTGTAAACTTCAGGATCTACTCTATTAGTCTTAACAGTATCACAGATCTGCAAGAATTCAGTTAAGAACTGAAAAAGATCTTCAGATGGAAGTCCATGAAACTTGCAGTTCTGCTGCATCAGAGAAACTAATTGAGGTTTCAGCTCAAAATTGTTTGCTCCAATGGCAGGAATGGAGATGCTTCTTCCATGTAAATTGGAATTAGGTGCAGTAAAGTCACCAAGCATCCTCCTTGCATTATTATTATTTTCGACTGCCATCTCCTCTTCCTGTTCGAAAATTTCTGAAAGGTGCTTGCTGGATTGTTGTAATTTAGCTTCTCTTAGTTTCCTCTTCAGAGTCCTTTCAGGTTCTGGATCTGCTTCAATAAGAATTTTCTTGTCCTTGCTCCTGCTCATATGAAAAAGAGGGACAGAAAAATAATAATAATAGGGGTCCTTTTTACCACAGTATAGATGTCCCTGTGTGAGTAGAAGAAAAGAAGAAGAAAAAATTCGAACACAGATGGAAGAGGGGGTTCGAATTTGGGTGAGATGAAGTGTTAGTAGATGACTAAATAAATAGAAGGAGATGAGAGAGAAGGAGAATTTTCGAAAATTAATTTTGAAAAAGAGTTAGTGATTTTCGAAAATAGTTTTGGAAAAAGGTTAGTAATTTTTCGAAAATTAAAATCAAAAATTAAAATAATTAGTTAATTAAAAAGAAATTTTGAAAAAGAGCGAAGATATTTTCGAAAATTAGAGAGAGAGAGAGAGTTAGTTAGGTAGTTTTGAAAAAGATAAGAAACAAACAAAAAGTTAGTTAGTTAGTTGAAACAAATTTGAAAATCAATTTTGAAAAGATAAGAAGATAAGAAGTTAGAAAGGATATTTTAAAATCAAATTTTGAAAAAGATAAGATAAAGAGATATTTTTTTGAAAAGATATGATTGAAATTAGTTTTGAAAAAGATTTGATTTTTAAAATCACAATTAATGACTTGATTCACAAGAAATCACAAGATATGATTCTAGAACTCAAAGTTTGAATCTTTCTTAACAAGCAAGTAACAAACTTGAAATTTTTGAATCAAAACATTAATTGATGATGTTATTTTCGAAAATTAGGAGATAAAGATAAGAAAAATATTTTTGAAAAATATTTTTTAAAATTTTCGAAAATAAATAAGAAAAATGAAAAAGATTTGATTTTTGAAAAAGATTTTGAAAAAGATAAGATTTTTAAATTGAAAATTTGATTTGACTCATAAAAACAACTAGATTTTAAAAATTTTTGAAAAAGTCAACTCAAATTTTCGAAATTTATGAGTGAAAAAGGGAAAGATATTTTTTTGATTTTTGAATTTTTTTGATGAGGGAGAAAAACATGAAAATGATGCAATGCATGAAAATTTTTAGATCAAAACAATGAATGCATACAAGAATGCTATGAATGTCAAGATGAACACCAAGAACACTTTGAATGACAAGATGAACATCAAGAATTTATTTTTGAAAAATTTTTAATGCAAAGAAAACATGCAAGGCACCAAACTTAAAAATTTTTCATGTATAGACTCTTATGAATGCAAAAATGCACATGTAAAACAAGAAAAGATGTAAAACAAGAAAACATCAAGATCAAACAAGAAGACTTACTAAGAACAACTTGAAGATCATGAAGAACACTATGAATGCATGAATTTTTTCGAAAAATGCAAGATGAATATGCAATTGACACCAAACTTTCAACTTGACTCAAGACTCAAACAAGAAACATGAAATATTTTTGATTTTTATGAATTTTTTTTATTACTTTTTTTGGATTTTTGTATATTTTTTTCAAAAAAAACATATAGGAAAAAGAAAATAAGGATTTCAAAATTTTTTAATATGAATTCCAGGAATCTTGTATTCTTAGTCTAAAGCTCCAATCCGAGGGTTAGGCATGGCTTAATAGCCAGCCAAGCTTTAGTATGTAACTCAGACATGCCACGGCTGACATTCCAATTAACTTGCCTCTATGCTGATGGTTGGAAGCCCCTATCCAAAAGAATTAGACATGGCTTTACAGCCAGCCAGGCTTCAACATGCTTCATGAAACTCTAGAATTCATTCTTAAAAATTCTGAAGAAAAATATATTTTTGAAAAGATTTTTTTTTCGAAAACAGATGAGAAATTTTTGAAAGGTTTTTGAAAAATTTTTGAAAATAAAACAAAAAGAAAATTACCTAATCTGAGCAACAAGATGAACCGTCAGTTGTCCAAACTCGAACAATCCCCGGCAACGGTGCCAAAAACTTGGTGCACGAAATTGTGATCTCAGGCAACGGCGCCAGAAACTCTGTACACACGTCTTAATAAATCATTTTTCATTCACAATTTCGATACAACTAACCAGCAAGTGCACTGGGTCGTCCAAGTAATAAACCTTACGTGAGTAAGGGTCGATCCCATGGAGATTGTTGGTATGAAGCAAGCTATGGTAACCTTGTAAATCTCAGTCATGCGGATATAAAATAGTTATGGAGTTTTCGAATATTAATAATAAATAGAAAATAAGGATAGAAATACTTATGTATATCATTGGTGAGAATTTCAGATAAGTGTATAGAGATGCTTTCGTTCCTCTGAACCTCTACTTTCCTGTTGTCTTCATCCAATCAGTCTTACTCCTTTCCATGGCTGGCTTTATGTAAGGACATCACCGTTGTCAATGGCTACTTTTAATCCTCTCTGAAAAATGGTCCGATGCACTGTCACTGCATGGCTAATCGTTTGGAGGCATCACCCTTGTCAATGGCTGCATCCTATCCTCTTGTGAAAATGGTCCAAATGCTCTGTCACAGCACGGCTAATCATCTGAGGTTCTCGATCATACTGGAATAGGATTCACCCTCCTTTTGCGTCTGTCACTACGCCCAGCACTCGCGAGTTTGAAGTTCGTCACAGTCATTCAATCCCAGAGTCCTACTCGAAATACCACAGACAAGGTTTAGACTTTCCGGACTCTCATGAATGCCGCCATCAATCTAGCTTATACCACGAAGATTCTGATTAAGAGATCCAAGAGATACTCATTCAATCTAAGGTGGAATGGAAGTAGTTGTCAGGCACGCGTTCATAGGGAATGATGATGATTATCACGTTCATCACATTCAGGTTGAAGTGCGAATGAATATCTTAGAAGCGGAATAAGTTGAATTGAATAGAAAAACAGTAGTACTTTGCATTAATCTTTGAGGAACAGCAGAGCTCCACACCTTAATCTATGGAGTGCAGAAACTCTACTGTATGAAAATACATAAGTGATAATGGTTCAGGCATGGCCGAATGGCCAGCCCCCATGAAAGTCTAAGATAGCATAAAACTGATCAAAGATGATCCTAAGATGTCTAATACAATAGTAAAAAGTCCTATTTATACTAAACTAGTTACTAGGGTTTACAGAGATAAGTAATTGATGCATAAATCCACTTCCGGGACCCACTTGGTGTGTGCTTGGGCTGAGCTTGAATGTTACACGTGCAGAGGCTCTTTCTGGAGTTGAACGCCAGGTTATAACGTATTTCTGGCGTTCAACTCTGGTTTGTGACGTGTTTCTGGCGTTTAACTCCAGACAGCAGCGTAGAATTGGCGTTCAACGCCCTTTTACATCATCTAAACTCGGCAAAAGTATAAACTATTATATATTTCTGGAAAGCCCTGGATGTCTACTTTCCAACGCAATTGGAAGCGCGCCATTTTGAGTTCTGTAGCTCCAGAAAATCCACTTTGAGTATAGGGAGGTCAGAATCCAATAGCATCAGCAGTCCTTCTTCAACCTTTGAATCTGATTTTTGCTCAAGTCCCTCAATTTCAGCCAGAAAATACCTGAAATCACAGAAAAACACACAAACTCATAGTAAAGTCCAGAAATGTGAATTTAACATAAAACTAATGAAAACATCCCTAAAAGTAACTAGATTATACTAAAAACATACTAAAAACAATGCTAAAAAGCGTATAAATTATCCGCTCATCACTAGGCCAAGAGTAAAGAGAACTACTCAAAAACTAAAGGGAACATTCTATCAAACACCTAGTGTGCAATAAAAGTAAACATCACAAAATACAGGAATTAACAAGATCCATAACCATCATGAGCAAGAAATTAACAATAGCAATGAAGATAAACATAAAAGAAGACATGGAAACATAAAATTGCATTAGAAGAAATCAAGATCCAACAATGGTTCATCAACATAAAAGAGAGTATAAAAGGGGAAATTAACATTACAAACTAAGAGAATCAAGATGTAGAAACAAGAAATTGTAGAGGAAACAAGATGAAATCAAGTAATCAAATCTAGATAAAAAAGAATTTAACCTAATCCTAACCTAATTCTAGAGAGAAGAGGGAGCTTCTCTCTCTAGAAAACTAACTAAAGGCTCATGTTGACTAACTAAGTGCTCCCCCTTGCTCTAGCTTGAATTTTGCATGAAATAGCCTTAGGAATCAGTTGGAATTGGGCTTGGGCAGCTCAGAAATCGCCCCCCAGCGTTTTGCCTTTAAGTGAGTCACGTGCGAGCATCGACGCGTACGCGTGCTTGACGCGTACGCGTCGCTTGGCAATTTTCCTATCCACACGTACGCGCCATGTACGCGTACGCGTCGCCATGCAACTTCACTTCCACGCGCGCGCGTCTGCGGCGCGTGCGCGTCCATTGATGTGCTCCCAATCCTTGTTTCCTCATGCATTCTCCACTTTGCATGCTTTTCTCTTCATTTCTTCCATCCAATACTTGCCTTATGAACCTGAGATCACTCAACAAACACATCAAGGCATCGAATGGAATTAAAGTGAATTAAAATCACCAATTTAAGGGCCTAAAAAGCATGTTTTTACACTTAAGCACAAATTAAGGGAGAATTACAAAACCATGCTATTTCATTGAATAAATGTGGAAAAAGGTGATAAAATCTCCCAAAATAAGCACAAGATAAACCACTTAATTGGGGTTTATCAAGAACTCAAAATAGGTTCAACAATAGACCACCATTCCCATCTTCTTAGCAACAGATGGAGACTTCTAAGCCCACTGAGCACTCCCCTATTGAAGAGCTGATAACATGCAAGGTTCATGAGGAACCCATTGAGGTTCCCTTGAGTGCTTGGTTGAAGATCATAGAATCTGAAGAGTATGCTTCGTCTGATGAGGAAGAGGAAACTAGGGAGGAGCAAGTTGCTCGGTACTTAGGAATTCTAATGAAGCTGAATGCCAAGTTGTTTGGCACAGAGACATTGGAAGAAGAACCTCTAGTGCTCACCAAGAAACTCAATGCCTTGGTTCAGCAAAAACTACCTCAGAAGCTGCCGGATCCCGGACGCTTCCTGATTCCTTGCACCATAGGCACCATTATCTTTGATAAGGCTCTGTGTGACCTAGGGTCAAGCATAAACCTCATGCCACTCTCTGTAATGGAGACATTGGGAATCTTTGAGGTACAAGCTGCAAGAATCTCACTAGAGATGACAGACAAGTCAATAAAGAAGGCATATGATCTGGTAGAGGATGTCTTGGTAAAGGTTGAGAACCTTTACATCCCTGCAGACTTCATAATCTTAGATACTGGGGAGGAAGAGGATGAAGCCATTGATAAACCACTATTTTATGGTTTATCTTGTGCTCAATAGAGTGGTTTTTATCAACTCTTTACCCATTTATTCATACTATTCGCATGTTTTACGTTTTCCTTCCTGATTTTGTGCTATGATTGAAAACATGCTTCTTTGGCCTTTAAATTGCTTATTATTAATCCTCTCTTATTACCATTAGATGCCTTGATATGTGTGTTAAGTGTTTTCAGAGATTATAGGGCAGGAATGGCTCAGAGGATGGAAAGAAAGCATACAAAAGTAGAAGAAATACAAGAAGTTGAAGAAATTGCTAAGCTGTCTAGCCTGACCTCTTCGCACTCAAACGGTCATAACTTGAGCTACAAAGGTCCAAACGATGCGGTTTCAGTTGCGTTGGAAAACTAACGTCTAGGGCTTCGATTTGATATATAATATGCCATAGTTTTCCTGACGCTAAGCAATGCGAACGTGCGCTCCACGCGGACGCGTCGCAGTGACGAAAATAAGCGTGGCAGATTTCTTCTCCAGCGATTTTTGGGCTGTTTTCGACCCAGTTTTCGGTCCAGAAAACACAGATCAGAGGCTATAAAGTGGAGGAGTCCATTCATTCATAATCACCAACTCATATTCACATAATTTTAGGTTTTAGATGTAGTTTTAGAGAGAGAGGTTCTCTCCTCTATCTTAGGATTTAGGATTAGGATTTCTCTTAATTTTAGGATTACTTCTCTTCAAGTACAGGTTCACTATTCCTTTAATTTATTTTCTATTTTTATTTATTCTATTACTTTAATTATTATTTATCTTTTCAACTTGACTTTTGCTACATTCATGTTATGATTTTCTTATTTAATACACATTATTGGGGTATTTCAGATTTAAGATTGTTTTATTTATGTTATGAATGCTTTCAATTTATCCAAATTATTTTCATTCAAATAGATTTTCCCCTTTTGGCTTTGGTTAAATAATTGGTGACGCTTGAGTTATCAACCTCGAGGTGTTGACTGAAAATTGGAATTCTTCAAGAATTAATTCGAGTTCCAATAACTCTAGCCCTTCCCAAGGAAAGACTAGGACTTGAGGATTCAAATTAATTCATCCACTTAACTTACCTTCATAGTTAGAGGTTAACAAAGTGGGAGAAAAATCCAATTCTCATCACAATTGATAAGGATAACTAGGATAGGACTTCCAGTTCTTACACCTTGCCAAGAGTTTTATTATTTATTTAAATTAATTCCTTACAATTTACTTTCTTGCCATTTACTATTCTCGCTTTTTATCTTATACATTAAAAACCCCCAATTTACAAACTCACAACCAATAATAAGAACACCTCCCTGCAATTTCTTGAGAAGACGACCCGAGGTTAAATACTTCGGTTATCAATTTCAAAGGAGTTTGTTACTTGTGACAACCAAAACTTTTGTACGAAAGGATTTTCTGTTGGTTTAGAAACTATACTACCAACGCGATTATATTTTTTATAAAAATTCTAAACTAGCTAGAATCCTATTCGTCAGCCATCATCCTTGGAAGACCCTTCCTAGCCACTGCCAATGCCATCATTGATGTAGCAAAGGGAGAATTGATTCTACAGTTATGGGAGGACCACATCTTGTTCAAGATGCCTAACCCCAACTCTCCCTCTGATAGAAAAAAGATAGTTGTACAACACTTAGTGTTCCAACCCTCTCTCTCAGTGCAGAGCTATATAGAGCCCCCAGACATCAACTCTAAGTTTGGTGTTGGGCAGCCATTATCAAGCACTGAAAACATTGGTACTAAGAAGAAAGTGCCTAAAGGCTGGAGGGATAGGAAAATTCCCACTGAAAGCCTCTCACTTGGGATGAGAGTTGTCTTTACTGATAATCCAGTCATTCCATACACTGTGAACAGGATCCTGTCTCTAGAACATGTGGAACTTATCCAGGAGAGCACAAGCAAGAAGTTCACTATAAGGGGCAAAATTCTGAGCCCCTATCCATATCCGTAAGGAGCTAACCGTCAAGCTAGTGACGTTAAAGAAGCGCTTGTTGGGAGGCAACCCAACCATAATTAAAGTTATTTCTGTTTTTCATTAAGTTTATTTAAGTTTTAACAGTTTAATTTTCATGTTTTCATTAAGTTTGTGATCATGTGTAGTAGTTAAAACAGAAACAGAAACAGTCAAAGCTGGAAACAGAACACCCTGGAGAATGAATCCTTCTGGCGTTGAACGCCAGCCAGGGAGGCCAGAGTGGGCGTTCAATGCCCATGAGGAGCAGCATTGCTGGTGTTGAACACCAGCCATGGAGTCTGAAGCTGGCGTTGAATGCTAGCTAGGAGGCAGAGACCTGGCGTTGAACGCTAGGTAGGAACACCCCGATGGGCGTTCAATGCCTAATAAGAGGCACATTGCTGGCGTTGAACGCCAGCAAGGAGCAAGAGCTGGGTATTCAATGCCCACAAGGGGGTAGGGAACTCGAAGTCCCTAGCCCCTCAGGACCAGTGGGTCCTACATAATCTTAACCTACCCCACCTTCTTCTCTCTCTTACTTTCACTCTTCTCCACACATTATTCCCTATAAACCCTAACCCACTCACATCTATATCTCTTCCTAAAACCATCATAACTCCCACCAACCCCCACCCACTTTAAATTCAAAATTTCTCACCTAATTCCCATCCATTCATTCGAACCCTACCCAATCCCACCTCTATAAATACCCCTTCTTCCTACCCTTCATACACACACCATTCATACACTAATAGCCCCACTTGGTCAAACCCACTATATCCCTCCATCTCCTCTATTCTCTTCTTCTTCTCCTCTTTTCTTCATATTTTGCTCGAGGACGAGCAAAACTTTTAAGTTTGGTGCTGAAAAAGCATTGCTTTTTTCTTCTCATTCATACTTATGGCACCCAAAGTCGGAGAAACCTCTAGAAAGAGGAAAGGGAAAGCAGTTACTTCCACCTCTGAATCTTGGGAGATGGAAAGATTCATCACCAAAGCCCATCAAGACCACTTTTATGAAGTAGTGGCAAAGAAGAGGGTGATTCCTAAAGTCCCCTTTAAGCTAAAAAAGAATGAGTACCCGGAGATCCTAAGAGAAATACAAAGGAGAGGTTGGGAAGTCCTAACCAATCCTATCTCGGAAGTTGGAATCTTGATGGTGCAAGAGTTCTATGCTAATGCATGGGTCACTAAAAACCATGACACTAGTATGAACCTTCATCCCAAAAATTGGAGCACCATGGTCCGAGGGCAACCCTTGGATTTCAGCTCGGAGAGTGTAAGGTTAGTGCTCCATTTGCCAGTGATGCAAGGAGACTTACATCCTTACACTAGAGAGTCAATTTTGATCAGAGGCTGGACCAAGTCCTTTCAGATATTTGTGTGGAAGGAGCTCAGTGGAAGAGGGATACTCAAGGCAAGCTTATCTAACTGAAAAGGCTTGACCTCAAGCCTGTAGCTAGAGGATGGTTGGAATTTATCCAACGCTCTATTATCCCTACTAGCAATCGATCAGAAGTAACTATTGACAGGGCCATCATGATTCATTGCATCATGATTGGGAGTGAGGTGGAGGTGCATGAGGTAATACCTCAAGAGTTGCACAAGAAGGCTGAAAAGTCTTCCACCTTAGCAAGGTTGGCATTCCCTCACCTTATCTGTCATCTATGCAATTCAGCTGGAATTGTCATAGAAGGAGTCATTCCCATTAAGGAAGACAAGCCCATGACTAAAAGAAGGATGGAGAAAACTAGAGAGCCAGCACATGGAACACAACAAGAGCATGTGGAGCTACCTCAACAAGAAATCCCTAAGATGCCTCAAGGGATGCATTTTCCTCCCCAAGGCTATTGGGACTAACTGCACACTTCTCTAGGAGAATTGAGCTCTAGCATGGATCAACTAAGGATGGGACATCAAGAACATTCCACCGTCCTCCATGACATAAGAGAAGATCAAAGGGCCATGAGGGAAGATCAAAGAGTTATGAGGAAAGAACAACAGAGGCAGGGGCATGACATAGAAGAAATCAAGAACTCCATTGGATCTTCCAAAAGGAGTAGTTGCCGCCATCACTAAGGTGGATTCGTTCCCTTAATTCCCTCTACTTATGTCATTTATCTGTTTTCATTGTATTTTATCTTATTATCTGTTTTTAGTACATGATCATCTTTATGTCTTAAAGCTATTGAATATTCCATGCATTTCTCACCTTGCTTAAAAGAAAAAATTTTAATAGAAAAAGAAAAGTAAGATGCATGAATTTCGAGTTATATATTAAGAATAGTTCAATTATTTGATGTAGTGGCATTGCTTTTGTTTTCTGAATGTATGAATGAACAGTGCATATTTGATGTTGGAGTTAAAGAATGTTGGTTCTTGAAAGAATGATGATGAAAGTGAAGTATTATTGGTAATATGAAAAATCTAAAAATTGATTCTTGAAGCAAGAAAAAGCAGCAAAAAGCAAATATATATATATGCAAAAAAAAAAAAAGCAGAAAAAGAAAAAGAAAGAAAAATCCAATAGTTCTTTAAATTAAAAGGCAAGAGCAAGGATCCAAGGCTTTGAGCATCAATGATTAGGAGGGCCTAAAAGAAAAAATCTTGGCCTAAAAAGTTCAAATGAACTCCTCCCCTAACTATATGCTTGTGGTGTGAAGGTGTCAAGTGAAAAGCTTGAGACTGAGCAGTTAAAGTCATGATCCAAAGCAAAAGAGTGTGCTTAAGAACTCTGGACACCACTAGCTGGGGATTCTAGCAAAGCTGAATCACAATCCGAACGGGTTCACCCAGTTAAGTGTCTATGGCATTTATGTATCCGATGGTAATACTGGAAAACAAAGTGCTTAGGGTCACGGCCAAGACTCAAAAGAAGATGTGTTCAAGAGTAAAAAAGAACTAAACTAGGAGAGTCAATAATATCATCTGGATTCTAAGTTATTAAAGATGCCAACCATTCTGAGCTTCAAAGGATAGTGAGATGCCAAAACTATTCAGAAGCAAAAAGCTACTACTCCCTCTCATCTAATTGAAACTGAGCTTTATTGAGAACTCTGAGTTTTATTATGTCCTTCTATTCTTTTTATCCTACTTTGTTTTTGGTTGCTTGGGGACAAGGAACAGTTTAAGTTTGGTGTTCTGATGAGCGGATATTTTATACGCTTTTTGGCATTATTTTCATATAGTTTTTATTATGTTTTGTTTAAGTTTTATTATGTTTTCATAGGTTTTAGTGCAAAATTCACATTTTTGGATTTTACTTTGAATTTCTGTGTTTTATGGTGATTTCAGGTATTTTCTAGCTGAAATTGAGGAGATTGAGCAAAAGTCTGATTCAGAGACAGAGAAAGCACTGCAGATACTGTCAGGATCTAACCTCCATGCACTCGAAAGAGCTTTTCTAGAGCTACAGAAGTCCAAATGGCGCGCTCTTAATGGCTATGGAAGGCTAACATCCAGGGCTTTCCAGAAATATATAATAGTTTATACTTTGCTTCGGAAATGAAGGCCCAAAACTGGCATTCAACGTCAGCCACCTGCCCCATTCCTGGCGTTTAACGCCCACAGAGGAGTAGTGACGTGTGGAAAATGATCCAACACAAAACTCACCGGCAAGTGTACCAGGTCGCATCAAGTAATAATAACTCACATGAGTGAGGTCGATCCCACAGGGATTGAAGGATTGAGCAATTTTAGTTTAGTGGTTGATTTAGTCAAGCGAATCAAATATTGGGTTGAGTGGTTTGTAATTGGCAGAAGCTAAATTGCATGAAATGTAAAGGGAGAGGGAAGAATTGCAGTAAATTAAAGAGCAAAGGAAGTAAAGAAGCTGAATCTTAAATTGCAAGTAATATAAATTGCAGAAACTTAGATTGCAAGAAATGTAAATGACTGAAGCTTAAAGTGCAAGAAATGTAAATGGCTTGAATAATAAAAGGATTTTGGGACTGGGAATGCAGAATTTAAATAATCACAAGTAAGTTGCAACCAGCAGAAGAGTAGAAGATAAATTGAATTGAAGTAGATCTCAAACAGAAAAGTAAATTAGCTTGAAGAAGCATTCAGCAGATGAACTAGAATGAAAATGCAGATCTCAGGAATCAAGAGACTAGAAATCCAAGTCTAGATCTCACCACCTTCCTTGATCCAATCTAGAAGGCAATTTAAAGAGAATTGAAGATGAAAATCAGTAAAAGAACTCAAATTCTTGAATTATGCAGCAGATTAAACAGAGAGATCTTAAGAGGAGAGTGAGACAGAAATTCCTCAATTCTTCACACTTAAGACTCAAACAAAGCTTTGCAGAGAAGGAAAAAAATTCCCAAAGGAAGAGAACTCAATTCTCCTTCCAATTCAAGCAGAGGTTTCCCAAAGAGCAAGCAGAATTCAAAACAGAAAGCAAATTACAAAAAAATCCAAAAGTCAAAGCAAAGGTCCTTTCTACATCTAACTAACATCTATTTATACACTTCCTAATGTGGATCTAAGAATTTGGGTGGGCTCTCATAATTGGTGAAGAAATGAATTAATTTGGATTTTTGATGAATTTTTGGCCCATGGTGCACCTCCCAGGGGAAAGTTCGGCTCTTGGCAAGAGCTTTGGCCAAGAGCTTTGGTTCCCTTCCTTGCCAAAGTGTTACGCGCCTTTTCTTTGTGACAAGAGAACAAAGCTCTTTGCAAGAGCTTAAAAGCTCTTGGCAAGAGCTTTACTTGTCCTTGAGGTACCTGGTTCAAGCCTTGGGTGAAGCACTTGGTGGCTATTTTCCTTGGCACAAGAGTAGCGCACAAGGCCTTGCTTCCTTGATGCTCCCTGTTCGAACCTTGCTGAATGAAAATAAGCCAATTTTGGCTTGTTTTTCCTTGTGGAATAGCACTGACCCCCTCCCCTTGGTCATGGATTCAAGTCTTGGTGAGTGCATAGTTGAGCTTTTTCTCCTTGATTTTTCCCTTGGAATGTCCGAAAAAGCTCTTGGGCAAAGCTCTTGGCAATAGCTTTGAATGTGAGCTTGCCTTGCTTCCTTCTTCCATGTGTTTTTAATAAAGCTCTTGGCAAGAGCTTGGCTTTTGATTATTTGAAGGAAAGCTCTCCACAAGAGCTTTAAGCTCTTGGCAAGAGCTTTATGCCCTTGTTCATTGAATGCATCCACGCTTTTCCTTCCTTGGGCCACGCTTCTTTTCCTTGTGCACGCTTTCTTTATTTCCTTAGATCATGCTCCTTAGGCTACGCTTTCCTTATTTTTTCTTTTCTTCACCTACAAGTAATCAAAACAACCAATCAAAGTATCACCAAATTCACAAAGCTTAAAATTCATTTAAAACCAATTAATTTTAGCTTAAACTTCATGATTTTGTGTCAATTAAAGGGTGGTTGATTGATTCAAAGAAACTATGCAATTCCACTCCAAATTGCTAACTTACAATGCAAGAAAGTACATAAAACTAATGAAACAAGTGAAAAATGCTTGAAAAAATGGTATAAGAAGACTTGTCATCAAGTAGCTGGCATCCAACGCCCAAAAGGGGGTCCCTAGCCAGTGTTTAACGCCCCTAAGGGACCCTAGCTCGTGGGAGACACTCAATTTTAGCCCAAATACTCACCAAGTGGGCCCCAGAAGTGGATTTTTGCACTATCAACTTAGTTTACCTTATTTCTGTAATCCTTGGTCATTAGATTAGTATATATAGACAAGAGTTTACCCTTGTTGAGGACTCTTGTCCACTGTAAGAACCGGGGTTTTCACGTAAAACCGTTTTGATAAAATAATAATTTTAAGTGCCCGAGATGGATTCAAAATTTAGAAGTTTTAATTTGAAAATATAAAGGTGAAATTTGGTTTCAGTGAATTTTTCTGAGTCAGAAAATGTATTTTCTACGAAAGCAAGAGAACCGGTAGCCAAACTGGTCGAACCGGTTTAAGCCTGTCCGATACTGTGTTTTGAGAAAAATAATATTTTGAAAAATTGATTTATTGTTTTGAAAGGATGAAAATAATTTAGAATTGAAAACCGGGCACTAATCTTAAATGTTTTGGCCTAAAGTGGGGCCAAACAGGCTAAAAATAATAACAGATTGGACCGGGTCCAAACCGGGTCCAAGGTCCAACATATATAAGCTCATTTAATGAGCTTTGAGCTCATTTTTTAGAAAAGAAAGAGAGAGGGGCGGTGAGAAGAGAGAAGGGAGAAGGAAGGGGGTGACACTATTCACCTCCACCTTCCGGGAGTCATAACTTTTGATCCGGAGCTCCGATTGACGAGCCGTTTGCAGTCACGTTAAGCTCTCGACGAGCTCTTCCTTTTTATCTAAAGAAACTGGTAAGAAATTGCTGTTCACTCTCTAGTTTCGTGCCCTAAGTTTCTGCATGTTTTTGGATTTGGTTTCTTAGCAAGTTTTGTCATTTTGCTTGTTTAAGCGATCTCTAATAGCGGATAATTGTTGAATTTTACCTCTAATCTCGTTGGGTAAGGTAAGGTTTCACTAAACCCTTGTGTTTAGTTGTTTTGTCTATTTTAGGTTTTGATTTTGGTGATATATGTGTTGTTAGTTTGAGCTTTGGTGTTTGTTGGAGTTGGTTGAGGCTTTGGATCAAGTTTGGTGGCTTCGTTTTGGTGTTTGGAGCGTTTGGGAATCGGTCAAGGTATGGTTTCGGTTTTCTTTATGTAATATGTAATGTTTATGGACACTTAGGCTAGTTGACCCTAAGATAGGATTTGAACTATTGATGTTGTTGATTGATTGAGATAATTGTGTTGTTATGTATATGTGTAGTGGCTTGTGAAATGTTGATAGGATTGTTAGATGATGTGGATTAAGTTGAAGATATGTGAATGATGATAGAATGATTGTGAATGGTGAAAATTATTGGTAGAGTATGTAATAGTTGTATATGATATGGATTGGTATATTTAATTGGTGGTAAAGTTGAGGTTCTTGTTGGTGAGTAGGACTTGGTGTGTGGTAATAATATATATATATATATATATATATATATATATATATATATATATATATATATATATATATATATATATTATTACCACACACCAAGTCCTACTCACCAACAAGAACCTCAACTTTATATATATATATATTATGATGCTTGAATATTTGTTTGGGAAATTGAGATAGGAAATGTGATTGTGAATATAATTATTGAGTTGAGATTTGGTTAAATGTGGAAGAATTGGTGGGTTGTTGAGTGAGTGATGGTTTGGAAATGTTATTGATGAATGAGGAGAATTAGGTTTGTATGTGATGATTTTTGGTTTGTTGGAGAATAATGATTTTGATAGTGTGGAATAGTAAAAATGGAAGATTATGGATGGTTGAGATTGAGGAATGAGTGGTATGGACTTTTATATTGTTTTGGTATTGTTAGGGTAGTGATTAGATTGGTTTTGGTTTGAAAGTTGGTTAAATTGAGGTTATGAGGTTTTTAGGTAAAAATGGATTTTTGGTGAACTTTGATAGATCATAACTTGAGCCCCGATTTTCGAAATTTGTTGAGATTTGAGTTAAATTAAAGTTCATTGAAAATCTTCAAATTGATATAAAGTTTGTAAAATTTGGATTTTTGTAGAGGAAGTTATGATTATTCAAAGTTTGGTGTCAAAATCTGAAATTCTACAGAGTTGCAGAATTTTGTGATTTCTGCAGGCGTTTTCTTTAGGTGAATGGATCCACATGCAGAGGTATCCAATGACATCTTAGATAACTCAGACAGACCATCATAGAATATATCCAGGATGGTCCATTCTAAAAGCATGTCAGAAGGACACTTTTTGGTCAACTGTTTGTATCTTTCCCAAGCTTCATAGAGGGATTCACTTTCTTTTTGTTTGAAGGTTTGAACATCCACTCTAAGCTTGCTCAGCTTTTGAGGAGGAAAGAACTTGGCTAAGAAAACCGTGACCAGCTTATCCCAAGAGTTCAGGCTGTCTTTAGGTTGAGAGTCCAACCATATTCTAGCTTTGTCTCTTACAGCAAATGGGAAAAGCATGAGCCTGTAGACTTCAGGATCTACTCCATTAGTCTTAACAGTATCACAGATCTGCAAGAATTCAGTTAAGAACTGAAAGGGATCTTCAGATGGAAGTCCATGAAACTTGCAGTTCTGCTGCATCAGAGAAACTAATTGAGCTTTCAGCTCAAAATTGTTTGCTCCAATGGCAGGAATGGAGATGCTTCTTCCATGTAAATTGGAATTAGGTGCAATAAAGTCACCAAGCATTCTCCTTGCATTATTATTATTTTCGGCTGCCATCTCCTCTTCCTGTTCAAAAATTTCTAAAAGGTTCTCTCTGGATTGTTGTAATTTAGCTTCTCTTAATTTCCTCTTTAGAGTCCTTTCAGGTTCTGGATCTGCTTCAACAAAAATATTCTTATCCTTGCTCCTGCTCATATGAAAAAGAGAGAACAGAAAAATAATAATAATAGGGGTCCTTTTTACCACAGTATAGAGGTCCCAGTGTGAGTTAGAAGAAAAGAAGAATAAGAATTTCGAACACAAATGGAAGAGGGGGTTCGAATTTGGGTGAGATGAAGTGTTAGTAGATGAATAAATAAATAGAGGAAGATGAGAGAGAAGGGAAATTTTCGAAAATAATTTTTGAAAAAGAGTTAGTGATTTTCGAAAATAGTTTTTGAAAAATGTTAGTAATTTTTTTTTCGAAAATTTTTAAAATAAAAAAAAATAATTAGTTAATTAAAAAGAAATTTTTGAAGAAGGGGAAAGATATTTTCGAAAATTAGAGAGAGAGAGAGAGTTAGTTAGGTAGTTTTGAAAAAGATAAGAAACAAACAAAAAGTTAGTTAGTTAGTTGAAACAAATTTTGAAAAGATAAGAAGTTAGGAAGTTAGAAAAAAAATTTTGAAATCAAATTTTTGAAAAAGATAAATAAGAAGATATTTTGAAAAGATATGATTGAAATTAGTTTTGAAAAAGATTTGATTTTTAAAATCACAATTAATGACTTGATTCACAAGAAATCACAAGATATGATTCTAGAACTTAAAGTTTGAATCTTTCTTAACAAGTAAGTAACAAACTTGAAATTTTTGAATCAAAACATTAATTGATGATGTTATTTTCGAAAATTTGATATAAAAATAAGAAAAAAATTTTTGAAAAAAATTTTTGGAATTTTTGAAAATAATTAGGAAATTTGAAAAAGATTTGATTTTTGAAAAAGATTTTGAAAAAGGTGAGATTTTTAAATTTAAAATTTTGACTTGACTCATGAAAACAACTAGATTTTAAAATTTTTTGAAAAAGTCAAATCTCATTTTCGAATTTATGAGAGAGAAAAAGGGAAAGATATTTTTTTTTATTTTTCAATTTTTATGATGAGAGAGAAAAACAAGAAAAATGATGCAATGCATGAAAGTTGTGAATCAAAACAATGAATGCATGCAAGAATGCTATGAATGTCAAGATGAACACCAAGAACACTATGAAGATCATGATGAACATCAAGAACACGTTTTTTGAAAAATTTTTAATGCAAAGAAAACATGCAAGACACCAAATTTAGAATTCTTTAATGCTTAGACACTAAGAATTCAAGAATGCATATGAAAAACAAGATAAGACACAAAATATGCAAATGCAAAGATCTAACAAGAAGACTTACCAAGAACAACTTGAAGATCTTGAAGAACACTATGAATGCATGAAAATTTTCGAAAAATGCAAGATGCACATGCAATTGACACCAAACTTATAACATAACTCAAGACTCAAACAAGAAACAGAAAAATATTTTTTATTTTTATGATTTTCTAATTTTTTTTTGGATTTTTTTCGAAAATTATTTGAAAAACAAAAATAAAGATTTCAAAATTTTTAATATGAATTCCAGGAATCTTGCCATGTAAGGCTAAAGTTTCAGTCCAGGAATTAGACATGGCTCACTAGCCAGCCAAGCTTTCAATGAAAGCTCCGGTCCAAAACACTAGACATGGCCAATGGCCAGCCAAGCTTCAGCATGTAAATCAGGAACAACAATAGATGGATTAACAACAACTAACTTGCTCTTGATAACAAATTGCAAGCCTCAGTCCAAATGAATTTAGACATGGCTTTACAGCCAGCCAGGCTTCACATGCTTCGTGAAACACTAGAATTCATTCTTAAAAATTCTGAATAAAAATATATTTTTGAAAACATTTTTTTTTCCGAAAACAGGTGAGAAAATTTTGAAATATTTTTGAAAAATTTTTTTTGAAAATAAAACAAAAAGAAAATTACCTAATCTGAGCAACAAGATGAACCGTCAGTTGTCCAAACTCGAACAATCCCCGGCAACGGCGCCAAAAACTTGGTGCGCAGAAATTGTGACTACACTTTGATTATGTAAAATTCATCGCTCTTTCTTTCCCTGGTAATGGCGCCAAAAACATGATGCCAATACCATGGTTCACAACTTCGCACAACTAACCAGCAAGTGCACTGGGTCGTCCAAGTAATACCTTACGTGAGTAAGGGTCGAATCCCACAGAGATTGTTGGTATGAAGCAAGCTATGGTCACCTTGTAAATCTCAGTCAGGCGGATATAAAATAATAATGGGGTTTTCGAAATTAATAATAAAATAGGGATAGAAATACTTATGTAAATCATTGGTGAGAATTTCAGATAAGCGAATAGAGATGCTTTCGTTCCTCTGAACCTCTGCTTTCCTGCTATCTTCATCCAATCAGTCTTACTCCTTTCCATGGCTGGCTTTATGTAATGCGTCCCATTGTCAATGGCTACTTTCGGTCTTCTCTCGGGAAAATGATCCAAATGTCCTGTCACGGCACGGCTAATCATCTGGAGGCATCACCCTTGTCAATGGTTACATCCTATCCTCTCAGTGAACATGGTCAACGCACTCTGTCACGGCACGGCTATTCATCTGTCGGTTCTCGATCATGCTGGAATAGGATTTACTATCCTTTTGCATCTGTCACTACGCCCAGAAATCACGAGTTTGAAGCTCGTCACAGTCATTCAATCATTGAATCCTACTTGGAATACCACAGACAAGGTTTAGACTTTCCGGATTCTCTTGAATGCCGCCATCATTCTAGCTTACACCACGAAGATTCTGATTAAGAGATCTAAGAGATACTCATTCAGTCGAAGGTAGAACGGAAGTGGTTGTCAGGCACGCATTCATAGGGAATGATGATGATTGTCACATTCATCACATTCAGGTTGAAGAGCAAATGAATATCTTAGAAGCGAAATAAGATGAATTGAATAGAAAACAGTAGTACTTTGCATTAATCTTTGAAGAACAGCAGAGCTCCACACCTTAATCTATGGAGTGCAGAAACTCTACCATTGAAAATACATAAGTGATAATGGAGTTCATTGGTCTCGACCCCAGAGGGGAACCGGAGTAACCAAGACTGTGAATACAATGATAAAAAGTTCTATTTATAATAAACTAGTCACTAGGGTTTACAGAAGTAAGTAATTGATGCATAAATCCACTTCCGGGGCCCACTTGGTGTGTGCTTGGGCTGAGCTTGAGTGTTACACGTGTAGAGGTCATTCCTGGAGTTGAACGCCAGTTTGGGCGTTGAACTCCACTTTGCAGCTTGTTTCTGGCGCTGGACGCCAGAATTGGGCAGAGAGCTGGCGTTGAACGCCAGTTTGCGTCATCTAAACTTGGGCAAAGTATAGTCTATTATACATTTCTGGAAAGCCCTGGATGTCTACTTTCCAACGCAATTAGAAGCGCGCCATTTCGAGTTTTGTAGCTCCAGAAAATCCACTTTGAGTGCAGGGAGGTCAGAATCCAACAGCATCAGCAGTCCTTCTTCAACCTCTGAATCTGATTTTTGCTGAAGTCCCTCAATTTCAGCCAGAAAATACCTGAAATCACAGAAAAACACACAAACTCATAGTAAAGTCCAGAAATGTGAATTTAACATAAAAACTAATGAAAACATCCCTAAAAGTAACTAGATTCTACTAAAAACAAACTAAAAACAATGCCAAAAAGCGTATAAATTATTCGCTCATCAGTGACAGAGCGGAGTATGATTCCTCCTTGGTTTATTTATGTTTTTCTTTGTTATAGTTGCTCTCACATCTTTTGTATATTTATCTTTATGGCCTTAGAGGCTTATTTGAGAAAATAGTTGCATAAGCTGTTTTTAACTCCAAAATCTATATGTCTGTATATAATAGTCGGCTTAAACTCCGCAAGTCGCGACTAGTCCCCTATGATTATTACACTATTATATCTATATATATTCCATTCCTTTGCATCTATATCTTGTATCTTATGCATTAGCTTCGTGTGAATATTTCGCGCTTTTGTAATCCTGTTTTTGAGCTCAATCCTTCATCAGGCTTCTAGAATATATTATTTCCTTCTATATAAATATGTATAAGCCTTAGAATTGTCGTAACCTTTGATTAACCTTTGCCTTACGGCTAGAGGTAAGGCTTAGGGTAATTGGGGTGTTACACCCACTTTTACGTTTCCATTGTATTTTTCTATCAGCATAAATAACTAACTTCCTAAGTTAGGGTTAGGAGCTCTGTTGAGTTTCATGGATTAATAATATTACTGTTCTATTTCACTACAATTCTGATTCTATTCTCTTATGCATTCTTATTCTTCATCTCATGAATTGACGGTGACTTATGACAATCACCCTTGTTCTACATGGGTTCTGTGCGAGTCCTGACCCGGATAGCGTTGAACCAAAGCTAGAGATTGCATTGCGGATTCCAATAGAGCATCTGAGCAACTTTGGATAACATGACATGAAATCCCGTTGACTATGGGTGCGTGAGGTCTCTGTGGTGCAAGGCTAGAGTTAGAGAAGCAGCACTTTCTGATCTGAAAGATCTGCCTTGTCTGTAGAACCTTGAGTAGGATCGTGAAGGGGAGTGGACTGTTTAGAGCTTCCTTTTCTGTTACAGTGAGAAACCTAGCAGTGGCTTGACGAGAGGACATGAGTCACTTGCAACATGGTGGATTGCTGCAGTGGAAGAGGTTAACTTGATTAGAGGACATGAGTTAATCACTTACGGCTGGCATTGAATGAATCAGAAGGCTATTGAAGTAGACAGTGAGAAAGATTAATCCGGAAGGAAAAAGCATCTCTATAGCCTTAACTAATTATCCATTACTGTTTTCACAATCAATCTGGTATTTCTAACTTTATTTATCCGTTTTTATGCGTTCTCCGTGACAAAATATATTTTCTATCCGCCTAACTAAGATCTGTAAGGTAACCACTGCTTGCTCAAACCAACAATCTCTGTGGGATCGACCCTCACTCACCTAAGGTATTACTTGGACGACCCGGTATACTTGCCGATCTATCTGTGCGAATTTTGCGGAACCAGTTTCGTGCACCAACTGCACACAATCAATCACCATTATATTACAAATAGAGGTTAATTGAACAGATACGCAAGTTGACAAAGTTCACATATCATACTCTCCATTAGGGAGTCTAGTTGCCTCCTTTTAAAATTTGGGCACTTTCGGTGGATGGATTCAAGCACGTAGACTACTATACTCCTACAATCGAGTGCATAAGCCCGTCAGTGCTAGTTCCACAAAAAGGGTCCCATAATCTACAAACAAATACCCATTACATGGTCCATGCAAAAAAAGTGTTCACAATGCATAAAACGACAGAAATTATGGTGCTTTTAACAAATTTTTGTCCGCTATTCGAATGCACCTGAAGTAAGGATGATCTTCTAGTCCCTACAGTGGTTGGTATGCCCCTAACTGATATTGGCTAAGGTTCAATGCTAGTGACACCTTAAACACCCAAATTGAATCTTTAGGTAAAATATCGACATTAATGATAAAGCTAGAGAATTGGAACAAAGAGTTTTGGACAATGATTACCATCAAGTACGGGCTGAGGCAAACACATTCTTCTAATTGAGCGTTTGAGCCTTTGACATTAAGAACCTCGGTGACAAAATGCATAAGCTGACATAGCAGTAGAAACTATTACAGTGGGATGCAATGCAATGACGAGACAAAATAAATTCTTTTTATTAATACAAACATGGTTGCTTATCCAAAGTCTAGGTTTTGCACTTGTGGTATCCGCCTGAGTCAAGTAGTGGTCAAATCCAATCGCAATCACCCTAACATAGGCAAACAAAGACTCTTTAGGCAACGTGACTGATGAGCGGATAATTTATACGCTTTTTGGCATTGTTTTTAGTATGTTTTTAGTATATTTTAGTTAGTTTTTATTATGTTTTTATTAGTTTTTATTTAAAAATTAAATTTTTGGACTTTACTATGAGTTTGTATATTTTTCTGTGATTTCAGGTATTTTCTGGCTAAAATTGAGGGACCTGAGCAAAAATCTGATTCAGAGGCTGAAAAAGGACTGCAGATGCTGTTGGATTCTGACCTTCCTGCACTCGAAGTGGATTTTCTGGAGCTACAGAAGCCCAATTGGCACGCTCTCAATTGCGTTGGAAAGTAGACATCCTGGACTTTCTAGCAATATCTAATAGTCCATACTTTGCCCAAGATTTGATGGCCCAAACAGGCGTTCCAAGTCAGCTCAAGAATTCTGGCGTTTAACTCCAAAACTGGCACAAAAGCTGGCGTTTAACTCCAAGAAAAATCTCTACACATGGAAGCTTCTATTCTCAGCCCAAGCACACACCAAGTGGGCCCGGAAAAATATTTCTACATTAATTACTTATTTCTGTAGACCCTAGGCTACTAGTTCTCTATAAATAGGACCTTTTGCTATTGTATTTTCATCTTTGGACGTTTAGTCCCTAGGCCTTGGAGGCTGGCCATTCGGCCATGCTTACACCATTATCACTTATGTATTTTCAACAGTGGAGTTTCTACACACCATAGATTAAGGTGTGGAGCTCTGCTGTTCTTCATGAATTAATACAAAGTACTATTATTTTTTTATTCAACTCAAGTCTATTTCTTCTCCAAGATATTCATTCGCACCCAAGAATATGATGAATGTGATGATTATGTGACACTCATCACCATTCTCACTTATGAATGCGTGACTGACAACCACTTCCGTTCTACATGCAAACAAGCTTAAATGTGTATCTCTTGGATTTCTAATCTAAGATTGGAACCTTCGTGGTATAGGCTAGAATTATTGGCGGCCATTCCTGAGGATCTGGGAAGGGATGACTGTGACGAGCTTCAAACTCACGATTGTTGGGTGTGTGACAGATGCAAAAGGATCCAACATGATCGAGAACCGACAGATGATTAGCCATGCGGTGACAGCGCATTTGAAATGTTTTCACTGAGAGGACGGGAAGTAGCCATTGACAACGGTGATGCCCAACATAAAGCTTGCCATGAAAAGGAGTATGAATGATTGGAAGAAGGCAATAGGAAAGCAGAGGTTCTGGAGGAACAAAGCATCTTCATACGCTTATCTGAAATTCCAACCAAAGAATTACATAAGTATCTCTATCTTTATTCTATGTTTTATTTAATTATCAATTCTCCATCACCATCTGAATTTGCCTGACTGAGATTTACAAGGTGACCATAGCTTGCTTCAAGCCGACAGTCTCCGTGGGATCGACCCTTACTCATGTAAGGTTTATTACTTGGACGACCCAGTGTACTTGCTGGTTAGTTGTGCGGAATTGTGACAAAGTGTGATTCACGTTTAAGAGCTCCAAGTCCTTTGGCGCCATTGTTGATGATCACAATTTCGTGCACCAAGTTTTTGGCGCCGTTACCGGGGATTGTTCGAGTTTGGACAACTGACGATTCATCTTGTTGCTTAGATTAGGTATTTTTTTCTTTTTATTTTTCAGAATTTTTAAGAATGAATTCTAGAGTTTCAAGGTGATGTTCTTACCATCACAAAAGCTGATTGATTCTCATCAATTTAGCTGCTGAATGTAATGTCCTGCTGAAGCTTGGCCAACCATGTCTAATCTTTTTAGACTGAAGCTTTAGACTAACATTGCATGATTCCTGGAATTCTTATTAAAAGTTTTGAATCCCTTTATTTTCTTTTCCATATAAGTTTCGAAAATCACAAAATTTTTTTTATAAAATCATAAAAATAAAAAATATTTTATGTTTCTTGTTTGAGTCTAGTATCAATTTTTAAGTTTGGTGTCAATTGCATTCTTCTTGCATTTTTCGAAAACATGCAATATGTTCTTCATTGATCTTCAAGTTGTTCTTGATGATTTCAGTGCTTTGATCTTTAATTTCCCTTGTTTTGTGTGCTTTGTTGTTTCTCCTATGCATTCTCAATTCGTTAGTGTCTCTTATATGAAAATTTTAAAGTTTGGTGTCTTGCTTGCATTGTTTATTTGATCTTAGTTGCAATTTTTATTGTTTCTCATCATTAAAAATCTAAAAATATTTTCAAAATTGTGTCTTTTTAAGTCAATAATACAGAGAATTGAAGATTCAGAACATTTAGCAGAGGAATCAAACAGAAAATGCTGGGCATCCAAAACACCCAGTGAAGAAGGAAAACTGGCGTTTAAACGCCAGCCAGGGTACCTGATTGGGCGTTTAACGCCCAAAAAGGTAGGATTTTGGGCGTTAAACGCCAGGATGACACTAGAGGGAAGATTTTGTTTTTAATTCAGATCTTTTTCAAATCATATCTTTTCAATCATATCTTTTCAAAATCAATTTCTTTTCAATTTTTTTATTTATTACTATTTTCGAAAATCCTTGCTACAATTAATAATTTAATTCAAAATTTTCTAGTTGTTACTTGCCTATTAAGAAAGAATCAAAAGTTTTAATCATAGCTTCTAATTTCTTGTTAGTCAAGTAATCAACTTTAATTTTAACTTTCTCTTTTTAATTTGATCTTCAATGATATCTTCTCAATCATATCTTTTCAATCACATCTTTTTTAAAATTAATTTTCAATCATATCTTTTTAATTTCTAATTTCAAAATCTTTTTCAAAAATCACTTTATTTCTTTCCCAATCTTAGTTTTCAAAAATCATCAATCAAATTTCTAAAAATTTCTTTTAATTATTTCAAAATCTTTTAATTAATTTTCAAAAATTCTTCCCCTCTTCTCACATCCTTCTATTTAAGGGACTAAGACTCCTCCTCAAGGTGCAATTCAAACTCTATCCTTCTTTATATGTTCGAATTCTCTTCTATCTACCTCCTCCTTCTATTCTTCTTTTCCTCTGACACCTCAAGGAATCTCTATACTGTGACATAGAGGATTTCCTACTTTCTTGTTCTCTTCTCTTTCATATGGGCAGGAACAAAGATAAAGGCATACTTGTTCAAGCTGATCCTGAACCTGAAAGGACCTTGAAGAGAAAACTAAGAGAAGCTAAAGCACAATTCTCTCTAGAGGGCCTAACAGAGCTTTTCAAAGAAGAAGAAACCATGACAGCCGAAAACAACAATGCCAACAATGCAAGGAAGGTGCTTGGTAACTTTACTGCACCTACTCCCGACTTCTATGGGAGAAGCATCTCAATCCCTACCATTGGAGCAAACAACTTTGAGCTTAAGCCTCAATTAGTTTCTCTAATGCAACAGAATTGTAAGTTTCATGGACTTCCATTGGAAGATCCTCATCAGTTCTTAGCTGAATTCTTGCAAATCTGTGACACTGTCAAGACCAATGGGGTTAACCCTGAAGTCTACAGACTTATGCTTTTCCCTTTTGCTGTAAGAGACAGAGCTAGGACATGGTTGGACTCACAACCTAAAGAAAGCCGGAACTCTTGGGAAAAGCTAGTTAATGCCTTCTTGGCAAAGTTCTTTTCACCTCAAAAATTGAGCAAGCTTAGAGTGGAAGTCCAAACCTTAAGACAGAAGGAAGGTGAATCCCTCTATGAAGCTTGGGAAAGATACAAGCAATTGATCAGAAGGTGCCCTTCTGACATGCTTTCAGAATGGAGCATCATAGGTATTTTCTATGATGGTCTGTCTGAACTATCCAAGATGTCATTGGATAACTCTACTGGAGGATCTCTTCATCTGAAGAAGACGCCTACAGAAGCTCAGGAACTCATTGAAATGGTTGCAAATAACCAATTCATGTACACTTCTGAAAGGAATCCTGTGAATAATGGGACAACTCAGAAGAAGGGAGTTCTTGAGATTGATACTCTGAAAGCCATATTCGCTCAGAATAAAATATTGACCCAACAAGTCAATATGATTTCTCAGAGTCTGTCTAAAATGCAAGCAGCAACAGGCAATACTAAGGAAGCTTCCCCTGAAGAAGAAGCTTATGATCCTGAGAACCCAGCAATGGAAGAGGTGAAGTACATGGGAGAACCCTATGGAAACACCTATAATTCTTCATGGAAAAATCATCCAAATATCTCATGGAAGGATCAACAGAGACCTCAACAAGGTTTCAACAACAATAATGGTGGAAGAAACAGGTTTAGCAATAGCAAGCCTTTTCCATCATCTTCTCAGCAACAGACAGAGAATTCTAAGCATAGCCACTCTAACTTAGCAACCATTGTCTCTGATCAAACCAAAACCACTCAAAGTTTCATGACTGAAACAAGGTCCTCCATTAGAAATTTGGAGGCACAAGTGGGTCAGCTGAGTAAGAAAATTACAGAACTCCCTTCTAGTACTCTCCCAAGCAATACAGAAGAGAATCCAAAGAGAGAGTGCAAGGCCATAAACACGTCTCACATGGTCAAACCTGGAGAGGAGGAAGAGGCAGTGATTTCCACTGAGAAAGACCTCAATGGACGTCCACTGACCTCCATGGAGTTCCCTAATGAGGAACCATGGGAATCTGAGGCTCACATTGAGACCATAGAAATTCCATTGAATCTACTTCTACCATTCATGAGCTCTGATGAGTATTCTTCCTCTGAAGAGGATGAAGATGTTACTGAAGAACAAGCTGCTAAGTACCTTGGAGCAATCATGAAGCTAAATGCCAAGTTATTTGGCAATGAGACTTGGGAGGATGAACCCCCTTGCTCACCAAAGAACTGGATGACTTAACTAGGCAGAGATTACCTCTGAAGAGACAAGATCCTGAAAAGTTCTCAATACCTTGTGCCATAGGCACCATGACCTTTGAGAAGGCTTTGTGTAACCTAGGTCAAGCATAAACCTCATGCCTCTCTCTGTAATGGAGAAGCTAGGGATCATTGAGGTACAAGCTGCTAGAATCTCACTGGAGATGGCAGACAATTCAAAGAAACAGGCTTATGGACTTGTAGAGGATGTCTTGGTAAAGGTTGAAGACCACTACATCCCTGCTGATTTCATAATCCTAGACACTGGGAAGTGTATAGATGAATCCATCATCCTTGGTAGATCCTTCCTAGCCACAGCAAAAGCTGTGATTGATGTAGACAGAGGAGAATTAGTCCTTCAAGTGAATGAGGACTCCCTTGTGTTTAAAACTCAAGGATCTCCCTCTGTAACCATGGAGAGGAAGTATGAAAAGCTTCTCTCAATACAAAGTCAAACAAAATTCCCATATTCAAACTCTAATTTTGGTGTTGGGAGGCCACAACCAAACTCTAAGTTTGGTGTTGAGAGGCCATCATCATGCTCTGAGTATCTGTGAGGCTCCATGAGAGCCCACTGTCAAGCTATTGACATTAAAGAAGCGCTTGTTGGGAGGCAACCCAATCTTTAATTATCTATGTTAAATTTCTATTTTCTTTTATTATTTTATGTTTTCTATAGGTTGATGATCATGTGAAGTCACAAGAACAATTGAAAAAGCAAAAACAAAAGAAAAAAAACGGAATGAAAAACAGAACACCCTGGAGGAGAAACTTACTGGCGTTTAAACACCAGTAAGGGTAGCAGAATGGGCGTTAAACGCCTAGTCTGGCACCATTCTGGGCGTTTAACACCAGAAATGGGCACCAGACTGGCGTTTAACGCCAGGAATGGGCAAGAAGCTGGCGTTAAACGCCAGAAATGGGCAGCAGACTGGTGTTTAACGCCAGGATTGGCAGCAAGGGGCGTTTTACACGCCACATGGTGCAGGGATGAGAAATCCTTGACACCTCAGGATCTATGGACCCACAGGATCCCCACCTACCCCACCTCTCTCTCTCTTCTTCACCCATTCACCAATCACCTCAATACCTCTTCCCCAAAAAAACCTCTCACCTATCAAATCCCACCATTCTCTTCACCACTCACATCCATCCTTCATAAAACCCCACCTACCTCACCATTCAAATTCAAACAACCTAAACACTACTTCTCCCCCTTGGACGAAACACAAAGCCCCCTCCATCTCCTCTATTTCTTCTTCTTCTACTCTCTTCTTTCTTTTTTTTCTTGAGGACGAGCAACCTTCTAAGTTTGGTGTGGTAAAAGCTAAAGCTTTTTTGTTTTTTCATAACCATTAAATGGCACCAAAGGCCGGAGAAACCTCTAGAAAGAGGAAAGGGAAGGCAAAAGCTTCTAGCTCCGAGTCATGGGAGATGGAGAGATTCCTCTCAAGGGTGCATCAAGACCACTTCTATGAAGTTGTGGCCAAGAAGAAAGTGATCCCCGAGGTCCCTTTTAAGCTCAAAAAGGGCGAATATCCGGAGATCCGACATGAGATCCGAAGAAGAGGTTGGGAAGTTCTCACCAACCCCATTCAACAAGTCAGAATCTTAATGGTTCAAGAGTTCTATACCAATGCACGGATCACCAAGAACCATGATCAAAGTGTGAACCCGGATCCTAAGAATTGGCTTACAATGGTCCTAGGGAAATACTTAGATTTTAGTCCGGAAAATGTAAGGTTGGCGTTCAACTTGCCCATGATGCAAGGAGATGCACACCTATGCACTAGAAGGGTCAACTTTGATCAAAGGTTGGACCAAGTCCTCATGGACATATGTGAAGAGGGCGCTCAATGGAAGAGAGATTCAAGAGGGAAGCCGGTTCAACTAAGAAGGCATGACCTCAAGCCCGTGGCTAGGGGATGGTTGGAGTTCATCCAACGCTCTATCATTCCCACTAGCAACCGATCTGAAGTTACTATAGACCGGGCTATCATGATTCATAGCATCATGATTAGAGAGGAAGTAGAAGTTCATGAGGTTATATCCCAAGAACTCTACAAGGTGGCGGACAAGTCCTTTACTATGGCAAGGTTAGCCTTCTCTCATCTCATTTGTCACCTCTGCAATTCAGCTGGAATTGACATAGAGGAAGACATCCTCATTGATGAGGACAAGCCCATCACTAAGAAAAGGATGGAGCAAGTGAGAGAACCTCACCAAGAGCATGAGGAAACTCCTCATCATGAAATTCCTGAGATACCTCAAGGGATACATTTTTCTCCACAAAACTATTGGGAGCAAATCAACACCTCCTTAGGAGAATTAAGTTCCAACATGGGACAACTAAGGGTGGAGCACCAAGAGCATTCTATCCTCCTCCATGAAATTAGAGAAGACCAAAGAACCATGAGAGAGGAGCAACAAAGGCAAGGGAGAGACATTGAGGAGCTCAAGCACTCCATAAGATCTTCAAGAGGAAGAACAAGCCGCCATCACTAAGGTGGACCCGTTCTTTAATTTTCTTGTTCTTTATTTTCTATTTTTCGAAAATTGTGCTTTATGTTTATTTATGTTTGTGTCTTTATTACATGATCATTAGTGTCTAAGTGTTTATGCCTCAAAGCTATGAAAATGAATCCATCACCTTTCTTAAATGAAAAATATTTTTAATTGAAAAAGAAAAAGAAGTGCATGAATTTCAAATTTTAAAACAGTTTAGTTATTTTGATGTGGTGGCAATACTATTGTTTTTCTGAATGAATGCTTGAACAGTGCATATTTTTGAATTTGTTGTTTAAAGAATGTTAAAATTGTTGGCTCTTGAAAGAATGATGGAAAAAAGAGAAATGTTATCTGATGATCTGAAAAATCATAAAATTGATTCTTGAAGCAAGAAAAAGCAGTGAAAAGCTTGTAGAAAAAAAAAGAGAAAGAGAAAGAAAAAGAAAAAGCAAGCAGAAAAAGCCAATACCCCTTTAAACCAAAAGGCAAGGGTGATAAAAAGGGATCCAAGACTTTGAGCATCAGTGGATAGGAGGGCCCACAGGAATAAAATCCTGGCCTAAGTGGCTAAACCAAGCTGTCCCTAACCATGTGCTTGTGGCGTAAAGGTGTCAAGTGAAAACTTGAGACTGAGCGGTCAAAGTCGTGGTCCAAAGCAAAAAGAGTGTGCTTAAGAGCTCTGGACACCTCTAATTGGGGACTCTAGCAAAGCTGAGTCACAATCTGTAAAGGTTCACCCAGTTATGTGTCTGTGGCATTTATGTATCCGGTGGTAATACTGGAAAACAAAATGCTTAGGGTCACGGCCAAGACTCATAAAGTAGCTGTGTTCAAGAATCAACATACTTAACTAGGAGAATCAATAACACTATCTGGATTCTGAGTTCCTATATATGCCAATCATTCTGAACTTCAAGGAATAAAGTGAGATGCCATATTGAAGGAGTTCTCCAATAAGGAGTTGATATGTTTAATCGTGATTACTAAAAATGCAGCAAAAGTAAAACATACTCAGTAGGTTCAAGCCTCATGATTGACGAATCATCATCCATGGCAACACAGTATACACAAACCTTGTCTCTGAGCTTATCTAGAGAACGCTCTGGGGCCTCGTAGAGAACCAACTCCTGTGACACAAAGGGGCGGCTTCCATTACAATGGGAGATAATTGTTTTATCTTCTCCTGTTTTGCCTGCCTTGTGATTAGTCAAGGAAACATGGGTTACATCATCACCTTCCGATCCAGATACAGGGCTGCTGTTATCGTTGGATGCAACATTCTTTTCGCTACCCCGAGTAGCCATTTTTCCCTCCACGGGAGCTTGATCACTGTCCTCAAAATGACAGTCAATATAAATATCTTGAGCCTCTTTATAACTCTTTTTGGGGTCCTCATTAATATTCTTCTGTCCATTCCCCCTCACAACCTTGTCATCTTCCTTGGCATATTCGCTCACCTTGTTCCATACAACATACCTCCTTTGCCACTTGGATCCCTTACTAACAATAGGGTCTCTTGACTTAGCATCCTCTTGCATCATCCTGGTTATCTTTTCCTTAAAGATGCGATATTCGTCCTCGACTATACGATGAATAAACTAAAACAAAAACAAATGGACACTTTAAGTCATCCGACATCACTAGAAATATGTACAATAGAGTAGGTTTTAACCTACCAGATTCTTTCAGTGTGAGGGGATGAAGAAGACAGACTCAACATTTTTATCATTTGGATATAAGAATCCCTGCAAATATGATCCAACTTTCAATTATGGACACTAGGTTTTATCCATCCAACTTACTGGTATGTGAAAATATGGTCTTTGATGGAGCAACGTGAACTAAAAAATGCTTACCGTGAGAGACAACTTATCAGTGTGTATCTATTTCCTCATCAGCTTGTTATTCCAAAAGGACACAAGTGGAAACTTACCTCTATTAGCTGTTGCCCCGAACCTTTGCCACTACAAGTACAGAACCTATAAATAAAAGTTTACAGACATAAACTCCTGTGTTAAACATGGTTAACTATTACATCTTCATGAAGCACCTAACAAAGAACTAACGATGTATTCAATGGACGTAGATCTGTTTACCAATAATGTACTCTCTGCACCTCCTAACATGGAGCAAAGCTCCTAGCAATTCGGTGCTTGGCTTGTTCTTGTTTGTCGAACATAGAAAGGCTCCAATGGCATGCAACAAAAAAGCATGCCTCGACCAATCATCCACCCCTGCTTCCTATATGATCTGGCCTAGAGCAGGAATATCAAGATGCTTAAACTCCTCCAACACAGCCTTCTCTGCTAGATTCAAGTTTTTGAATTTTAGAACAGCTAGACCTGACAATCTGCACATTACTCATCGTGCTCTTAAACACCAAAAGAACATTTCACAGCTATCCTATTAGATGACTTCTAATAAAAAAAATTCATACACCAAAGTGAAATACTTACCCTCAGTTAGAAATCTAAAAACGTGAAAAACATTGCCCACTCACACGGGGATTGTGAGTGAGTTAGTTTTAACGCACATTTTTTTTAAGCAAAATGCTTCCACATTATGGAGTAATAACTTCAGATCTATCCTTTTGACATCGAGAGAAAGTAGGGCACCAAACCCCAATTCTTCCACCCGTGTAGATGATCGAACCCTTATTGACAGCTCATGTATTCCGTCAATGAAGTTTCCTCCTTCCTCGCTGGCCGTGGCCAACAACACAGCATGTCCCGTGGACTCTTCTTCGGCAAGACACCGACACCAAGGACGATACTTTCACGGCCCGTGGAGAACATCACAAAAAACCCGGGAGCAATGCGAAAATAGTGAAGTCCAGTCACTGGCTACAGGACTCAGATTAGGCAACGGTGATTAGTGTTTGTGATTTTGGACGGTTTAGGTGCAACAGTTAATAGTAAAATTTTTTTTGAATTGTTTAGGGTAACAATGATGCGAAAAGAAAAGTAAGAAAGAGAGTCATTAAGTGTTTTAGTGTATTTTCTATTTTTTCTATTTCAAGATAATATAATTATGGCATAATTCTTGTAACCAAATTAACATCACAAAGAATTTTCTTAACTTATTTGATCCTGTAACACTTTTTATACTACGGTACTTGAAACCGTATAAAACAACAGAGTTTAATTCCAATATATCGATCACATAATTTTTCACCCGAATAAAATAAAGTTTAATGACAATATATTGATAACATAATTTGGTAACAGAACTCTAGAAGATCGTCGTCCGAGCTTTTGTATTGGGTTCATGAGAAATTCAACGAATATCCTCACATTGCTAATTGGTTATAGATATTGTGCGCTGTTGACAAAATCTTTGTCATGAGCTTAATGCAATTGTGCCGTTGTTACAAAAATTTATCTAAAAATTTCAATCCCATAATATGTAGCATTAGATCCTTTGCGAGTGATAATGGATGACAAAACACAACCACAGAACTCCAAGAGATCATCATCCGTACTAGATCACTATTTGGTAACAGAATTTATGTGCTGGTTATGGAATCTTTATCTTGAGGTTACAACAACAGTGCCTGTGTTACAGGAAACTGTTGCCTTGTTGACTGCTGAAGCTGATTACATTGCAGCCTCTACATGTTGCTCTCAATTACTATGTTTGAAAACTCAGTTGGCTGCTTACAAGTTGAATGCATCTAATATTCCATTATTCTATGACAATATGAGTATCATAAATATTTCATAAAATTCTATTTTATACTTTAAAACTAAGCACATTGAAGTTAGATTTCAGTCTATTAGAGAATATATGCAAAATGAAAATTTAGACATTCGATATATTAAAACTGAAGATCAGCTGGTTGATATTTTCACTAAACTATTAATTGAAGAGAGATTCTACAAACTGCGTATTGCTTTGGGTATTATTAATTCTTCTAATTTTTCTTTATCTTTCTAATGCTCTGGTTCAGTATTTTGCTCGCAAGTCATTATGAGATAATTTTGGACAGATGATAAGTGGGTTTAATTTTGCTATGTTGGTAATGTGGAACCTAGTGGACATATCAGATTGTGTGGACCCTTTTTTTTGTTTCTTTATACTCAGATGGGCCATAATTGTCTGATTCTTGTTAAGCCAATTTTAGACTTGCATTTAAAATATTTGCTATTTACATTAATTTTTTTTAAAAAAAAGGGTCCATTTTCTGAAACATAGTGTACTAAATGTATATTTGGTTACAGTAGTAAAAATAAATTCTTCTCAAAATTTTTTTACTCATTCAAAGCTTAGACCTTCGCACTACTCTAGGGATATATTAATGCAGCACTACATGCACCATTTAACACACACTACTCTCCATTCATACAGCCTACTCTTCTCATTAAGAAACTAACCAGTGTTCTAAGTATGGCTCGCAAGAAAAGAGCTATTCGCGGAGGAACTCAGAGTAGTGCTCAAACTTCTCCTTCTGCTCCTTCCACGCACTACCATTTCCATTAACTTTTATTCTTCTCCCTCTCCAAATGACTCTCCTCCTTCTCCTCTTTCCAACACAGACCCTGAAGGAATGGCTTGCACCAAGATCACTGCTCGCTCCCCTGGTGTGGCTCCTAGGCCACCTTCATCACAGCCAAGTCCCTTACATGGAAAATGCAAGATTAGCGAGGAAGAAGATGAACTTCTTCACTCTCCTACTCACCCTAGTCGTAGTATGGTTATTGAATTTCAACTTCATCCTATTTCTGAACCAAAGCTTCCAAATCCCATTGCTTATAAATCTTTTTATGCTGATTTTTCAAAAATTTCCTATGATTCTTATCGCTACAATTCCTTCATGAACTACATGTTTTTCTACAAAGACATTATTGAGCAATCTATTTGTCCTCCTAAACTTGACAATCTTGATGATATTCGTCAAAAAGGTCTAAACTTTGTGTCACTGTTTGCATTTCAAAGATAGATTCCCATCCTCTCCATTCGTGAAAAGGCCTACCCTGATGTTGTGAGACAGTTCTACAATAACATGTCCTACAAAGAAGAGAAGATTACTTCATTTGTTAAGGGTCGTACCATTATTCTTGACAAATATCATCTCAGCAAAGTCCTAGATTACCAGGAGAAGAGAATCAATGTGTTCATCACTTGTAAGTAGGACAAGACTCTAAAAGTGTCCTACTTTGAGACCCTAGGGACTAATATTCACCATCTTGAAGGTACCACTCCCACTCACAAGTTGCTTGGTCCAGTCCGTACCCAGTTTGACAAGATTGGGAATCACATTATTCTGCCTCAGAGTGGCAGTTTTCAGCGTGTTTCATTCTGCAACACACTGGTTATGTTTGCTCTTCTATCTAAAATTTTCATTTTATTTGCTTATCTGTTGTTAAGGCACATGCATGATTGTGATAGTTCAAAAAATGCTTAATAGTCAATAAATTAATTCTTAATAAAAGAAATAAAAAATATAATTTTTATAGTAAAATAAGATAGAACTAATTAAAACAAGAATTTTGACTCTAATTTCAAAGAATTTGGCCCAAGATTGGGCCGAACGGACCGAATCGGTCAAACCAAGCCCAAAATGGGCCTAAGGCCCAACCCATTCAGCCATACACACTTAATGAATCTCCTTCTTCCTCATTCATTCAGCAAGGAACGCTGAAGAGAGAAAGAAGTTTATGAACCCTAACTCAAATTTACATTCAATCTTCAATCTCATATATCTTCTTGCTCCGAGCTCCGATCGCCGCACCGTTTGCGGCCACGCGTCTACAGCGTCGAGCTCTACAAAGCCCAGTATATCACAAGGTATGAAAACCATTGATGTGTTTCAGTTTATTTCTCCCTAAAATTCAAATTATATAAGCAATTATGCTGAAAATTGCTTGATTTCGGTGTTTAGGCTCGAATTAGCTTGAGGAGAACGTTCAATCTTGCTTCTTTGGTGCTTGTGTAAGGTGAGAATCCTAGAACTCTAGCTACTTCATTTATTTTTTGTTTTGGGTATTGAAATTTGGGAATATGTTTGTGATAATTTTGTTAGGTGCATGTAAATATATGATATGAGGCAATTGGATATGTTGGAAGCTTAATTGGAAGCTTGGAGTGAGATCGAGTTGCTGGATTTTAGTGATTGAGGCTTACAATTTTTCCTTGTGGGTTGCCTTGGGAAATACATGAAAATCAGCCATTGTATGGTTTTGGTTTCTCGTATGTAATATATAATGTCTTGTGAAAACTTAGGCTAGATGACCATAGGATAAGTTGAAATGTGTAATTATGTTAATGTTTAGTAACTTTGATAGAATTATTAAATGATATTGAGAATGAGTAGTGATTGATGATTTTGTTAAAAGTGTGGTGTTAGTGTTTAATGATAAATTTGATTGAGTTTGATGGAAGTTGAATTAGTGTACTTGATATAGATTAGCAATTCTTGATGTAAATGTTGAGCCATTTATGATAGTGGGGTGAAGTATTTATTGTTGGTGATTGTTGAATGAAAGGGTTAAATGCGTATGTTGGTATTTGTGGCATGGGAACTATATATATATATATATATATATATATATATATATATATATATATATATATATATATATATATATATATATATATGAGTATATTTGTTATTGATTTGGGTTGAGGAATTGTGAATATGTATGTGTATATGCAGGGAATTATTGAATAATTGAAAGTATTTAGTGTGGTGTGTTGTAAAATGAATGGGAGGTATGGAGTTGAGTTTTGGAGATGCTTTGGTTGTTAAATGTTTGGGTATGAAATGAGGTTTTGGTAAAAATAGGGGTTTGGTGATCTTTGGAAAAGTTGCTTTTTAATGAAATTCAGTGATCCATAACTTGAGCCTCAGATTTTGGATTTAAATGAAATCTATTTCAAATTAAAGATAATTTCAAGAGCTTTAAAACGGTACAAATTTTGTGAAAATTGGAATTTAGTAGAGGAAGTTATGGACGCCAGAAGTTGGTAATGTGAATTATGAAATCTGCACTTTATCAGCTTTTAAGAAAAATGAAGGTGGCGCATACGCGGAGTCCTATTTTTCAGCAAGCTCAGTTTTTGTATTTTAAACATGATTTTAAACTTCTAAACCTCTATTTTTACTCTTTTATACCAAAAATATTAGTTTTAAGTATAGTGAAGAGATTAAGCTATGAAAGGGGGGTAACTTGGTACTGAAGGAAGATGCTGAAAGTGATGAATAAGGCAGGATTGAGAATAATGCGATGTTGATTGATGGTGCACGAAAATTACTTCACACTATGTAATTTCGCACAACTAACCAGCAAGTGCACTGGGTCGTCCAAGTAATACCTTACGTGAGTAAGGGTCGAATCCCACGGAGATTGTTAGCTTGAAGCAATCTATGGTTATCTTGTAACTCTTAGTCAGGAAAATAATTCACTTATCAAATTGAATTACGAAAAATAAGAGAGTATGAAATAAATGCTTATTATGCAGTAATGGAGAATATGTTGGGGTTTTGGAGATGCTTTGTCTTCTGAATTTCAGCTTTTCTCTTATATTCCTCTTCCCTCATGCATGCAAAAGTGCAAAGTTCCTTCCATGGCAAGCTCTATGTAAGGTGTCACCGTTGTCAATGGCTACTTCCCATCTCCTCAGTGAAAATGGTCCAAATGCTCTGTCACAGCACGACTAATCATCTAGAGGTTCTCGATCATACTGGAATAGGATTTACTATCCTTTTGCGTCTGTCACTACGCCCAGCACTCGCGAGTTTGAAGCCTGTCACAGTCATCCAATCCCAGAATCCTACTCGGAATACCACAGACAAGGTTTAGACTTTCCGGATTCTCCTGAATGACGCCATCAATTCTAGCTTATACCACGAAGATTCTGATTATGGAATCTAAGAGATACTCATTCAATCTAATATAGAACGGAGGTGGTTGTCATGCACACATTCATGGGTTGAGGAAGGTGATGAGTGTCACGGATCATCACCTTCTCTATAATTAAGCGCGAATGAATATCTTAGATAGGAACACGCATGTTTGAATGGAAAATAGAAGTACTTGCATTAATTCATCGAGACGCTGCAGAGCTCCTCACCCCCAACAATGGGGTTTAGAGACTCATGCTGCCAAAAGGTACAAATTTCAGATCTAAAATGTCATGAGATACAAAATAAATCTCTAAAAGTTGTTTAAATACTAAACTAGTAACCTAGGTTTACAGAAAATGAGTAAACTATGATAGATAGTGCAGAAATCCACTTCTGGAGCCCACTTGGTGTGTGCTGGGGCTGAGACTAAAGCTTCTAACGTGCCTGGGCTGTTTTGGGCGTTCAACGCCAGGTTGTAACCTGTTTCTGGTGTTGAACTCCAACTTGTAACCTGTTTCTGGCGCTGGACGCCAGACTGCAACATAGAACTGGCGTTGAACGCCAGTTTACGTCATCTATCCTTGAGCAAAGTATGGACTATTATATATTGCTGGAAAGCTCTGGATGTCTACTTTCCAACGCAATTGAAAGTGCGCCAATTGGACTCTTGTAGCTCCAGAAAATCCATTCCGAGTGCAGAGAGGTCAGAATCCAACAGCATCAGCAATCCTTTTTCAGCCTGAATCAAATTTTTGCTCAGCTCCCTCAATTTCAGCCAGAAAATACCTGAAATTATAGAAAAGCACACAAACTCATAATAAAGTCTAGAAATATGAATTTTTCCTAGAAACTAATGAAAATATACTAAAAACTTAACTAAAACATCCTAAAAACTACATGAAATTAACCCCAAAAAGCGTATAAAATATCCGCTCATCAATTGATATTATAAGTTTGATGAGAATTATGCATGAATATATATTTATGAATGTTGAGATGATGAGTTATGATTTTGAGGATAGACAAGTAATCCCTATCCAAGTTAGGACTTTGTGGATGGGCGAGTAATTCCTATCCGAGTCATAGCATGTGGTTAGACGAGTAATTCCTACCCGGGTTATGGTTGTGGCACCTACCTGAGTAGACGAGTATACCTATTACGGGGTGGCTGAAACACCGGCATAGAAAGACGAATAATACATGTTCCATGTTGTGGTGTTCTGTCCAGGGTTTGCTACCGAACATGTCGAGTTGGCTTTATAACCGACAGATGAGACTCATCAGCCATAGGGCAGGCATTATTTGGGTTTGCCTTTGTGAATTACTATGCTTATTTGCTATACTTGCTACCTGTGTATCTGAATTCTACCTGTGATTGCTTTGTCTGTATTGCTTGTCTGTGCACTGGTGAATTTGGAAGGTTGGAAGAGGTAGAAGGTGGATTGTAGAGTTAGAGTTTTATAAGATAGCAAGTGGATTGTATATTGAGGGTTTAGGTTAGGATTGAGTTAGACCCTTATGAACCTTAGATAACTATCTTGCTTATGGTTTACCGTGTTAATTCTTTAAGTTTTAAGTTTATTAATCTGAGTACTGGCATTCTAGGATTGCCTCTGGCATTCCCTGGACCTTATATCTTATGTGCGTGGCACCTTTACTATGCTGAAAACCTCCGGTTCTCATCCCATACTGTGTTGTTGTTTTTCAGATACAGGTCGAGAGGCACTACGGTAGGCACCTGGAGTTCTGCAGCGGAGTGGTTTATGGGATGTTATTTTGGTGTATATTTAATATATAATCTTATGTATTTAACTCTCCGAACAACTTCTTTATTTCGTACCTCTTAGAGGTTTATGGAGAACTAGGGTTTTATGTTTATGTATTTTGGACTTCGGGCTATGTATATATGTAAGTAGATATTCTCCGATCAGCCTTAGCTTCGCAGGCTGAGTTAGAGGGTTTGTTATCTTGTATTCTTGACCTTCTAATCCTACTTTTGGTTTAATTAAACTTATGAACCTTGGTTTTCTTAGTATGCAAGTTAACATTATTCTTGAGCGTTGCACTTTTAATTTTACAGTTTTGTTTTAACTATTCCTCTAAGGCTCCTCATATATTACTTTCTTTCAATTACTATACGTATATATATTTTATTTTAGAGGTCGTAATACCACACCACCTCTATTTTATGACTTAAGCGTAAAACTCTGTGTGGTAGGATATTACATTATGGTATCAGAGCAGGTCGTTCCTGTTGAGCCTGAGGGACGGACTGACTATGCTTCTGTGCATACTCTGTGTGTGTGTCTTTGTGCTATTAGGATATCTAACTGATATATGTGGCATAAACATTCATGAGCAATCATTTGGGACTTTGAAGCACTAGACTTACGATATTGAGACTGATCAACTTGATATCACTTGTTTGGTATGTATAGGAACTAGATGTCGACTCGTGGACGCGGTCGTGAATGAGGAAGAGGTAGACTAGGAAATGCAAACCTTGAAACGGCAGGAAATGACCCTGTGAACATCATGGCCACCCTGGAAAATATGGCTGCAGAAATGCATGCGACTGCTGAGGCGTTAGGCAATCAAACCAATAATGGGAATGGCGATAATGGTGGAAATGGGCCGATGATGCTCGCCACTTTTCTAAAGATACATCCACCAACATTTGGAGGAACCACGAACCCTACTGAGGCTGACAATTGGTTTCAAGCGATTGAGTAGGGTTTACACACACAGCAAGTCCCTGAAGATCAACGTGTTGAATTTGTAACTTATCAATTGATGGGTGAAGCCCATTATTGGTGGCAAGGGACGCGACGCCTTCTACAGCAGTGTGATGCAGCTATACCCTTGGATGCTTTCTGAACTGAGTTTTACAAGAAATACTTCCCAAATTTGGTCAGAACAGCTAAGGAACTTGAACTGTTGTAGCTAAAGCACAGTCAAATGACTGTCGCTGAGTACACGAACATGTTTGAGGAACTGTGCCGATTCTCCAAAATTTGTCAAGGAGCTCCAGGAGACTTTGAGGAATGGAAGTGCATCAAATATGAAGGAGGACTCCGGAGTGATATATTGAGTTCTGTGGGCCCGATGGAGATCAGAATTTTCTTAGACCTAGTAAACAAGAGTAGGGTCGCAGAAGAATGTCTAAGGAAGGCTGTTGTGGGAGAGAATGACCGTCGGGAGAGTTACCGAAAGGAGTACAACCCGAATTTAACCCCAAGGAGCCAAGAGTTTAAGAGGAATGGTTACAGACCTCGACCCTTCCAAGGTTGGAATAGTCATGAGAAAGGTGGCAGCTATTAGGGAAATGGAGAAGGGAAGCAAAGGAGGAAATACTCAGAGGACTTGAGGTGCTGCATGTACGGGAATTTTCATCTAGATATGTCGCGTCTGCTGGGTACAGGGTTATGTTTTACATGCGAAAATCAGGGGCACAAGTCTTGGAACTGCCCGGAGAAAAGAAAGAAGAAGGTAGAACAATCTTAGCGACAAGGTCATGGATCTCTCATCCAAGATAATGGCGAAACCGGTAAACTAACTTTAACCACCTTGCATACTATTAACATACGACACTCATTTACAACACCTAATTCAGTTGTAATAACCATGTTTCCTAGGTAAATTATTGGTAGATGACTTTGAGTTAATTAGACAAAGAAGTTTGATTATTATAGATTGATAGATAAGTTCTTAATGACGAGCGATCAGAGTGATGCAACAGAAGTAGGTTGGTTTATTTTGAAACATTCAATTTGGATTGTACTTGAGAGGTCAGAAATTCAGATGGGTGCATAGAGTGATTAATTGAATTCAGTAATTGTGGTACGTAGTGGAAAGGAATGTCTTGAAATTACCCTTTTGATTGATAGATTGTAAGTACTAAACAAGGCCTAAACTGAATCCTTTATGCGGGAGAGAGAGGATGCCAATGAATCTTTGCGAATTAATCTAGCCTTCTTTTGTAAATTGTATTGAAATTCTATCTCAGAATTCTTCTTGACCATGTTCCCAATTATATTTCTTACGCGCGCATGTCCAGACATGAATTCGTCCTCTTCGAGATAAGCCTGAACTTATTTTACTATGAACAATTAATCCTTGAATATTGAAAACTCACTGTGAGTTGAGTTACCTTCCCTTGGATTCACCTCAGTTTTCTTCTTGTGCATTTCGTCATCTTCCTATAGTTTTGTCTGATCACCTTCAAGACATCCTTCTGTTTCCTTGCGAACACCATTCATGTTGTTCGTACATCCTTTGAACTTAGAATCCTTTTGAAAATCACCTTGAGCTTAGTTGGTATTGTGTACAATTCCTCGATGCAATTACCAAGATACTAATTCCTAAGAACGAGGTTTCGGGATGAGGTAGATGAAGCGTGCAATTAGGCAACATCAAGAGTGGATTCAGAACTTTAATTCTTGACGATCGTATTGCCCGTAGTTAGCTAACATGATAGGATGTACTATTTATTAGATGCTTGAATGCAAAAAGTTTTTGAACCTTGAGTGGCAAGGGTAACCTCAGTGCCAGTGTTTGTGATACTTGAACCTAATAATCTATTCGGAACTTTTTGGCGATGCATTATTAAAGGGCTTAGGAGGTGATCAAATGCAACATCATAATGTGGTGATGGACGCTTCAGCATGGAGACTCTGACCAATGATCGAAGGATTTACTGTCGTAAGGAAATTAAGGAATTGAATGACAAGTCTACCTATTTTTCACCTATCAAATGAGACTAATTTATCATAAAGGTTTGTAAGGTTTCATGGTGTATTGATCACCCTTGTACTATAATAACCCAAAAGTATTAGGTATTATGAGTCCCAGGTTGAGACTATAATTGCACAAAGCCTACAAATAAGTTACGCATTCTTAGGAGTTACTTCAGCAGACTAAAATCGGTGAGCCATCAAAACTAAGGAACTAAAATCAAGATGTGTCAAACAGTTTGAAGTATTAAGACAGATTAGGGACCGGTGATTTATCTAGCAGTTTTCCCACTGTATCTTTTGAACCTGCACGACATATTCACATTCCACCACGCCAGCAGTATGCCTCTGAGATAAACCACGTTTTACGGTCTGAGTTAATCTAGTTGAAGAGGAGATTTGACGTATTGAGTAACTTCGGTTAAGGTTGACAATACCAGTGTATGTAACTAGGCAGGAGAATAGTATCGATAATAAAGGTTGCCTGGAATCAGGTTGAGATCGAAGATCACACTTGGAAACTCGAATCGAATATGCAGAAGGACAACCCCACCTCTTTTCAGGTAACTAAATCTAAATTTTGAGGACAAAATTCTTAATTAGGTGGGTAGAATGTAAACCCCGCAAAATTAGCGAATAAATAGTCAATAAATTAATTCTTAATAAAAGAAATCAGAAATATAAATTTTATAGTAAAATAAGATAGAGCTAATTAAAACAAAAATTTTGACTCTAATTTCAAAGAATTCGGCCCAAAATTGAGCCGAATGGGCCGAATCGGTCGAATCAGACCCAAAATGGGCCCAAGGCCCAACTCATTCAGCCATACACACTTAATGAATCTCCTTCTTCATCATTTATTTAGCAAGGAACGCTGAAGAGAGAAAGAAGTTTATGAACCTGATGAGCGGATAATTTATACGCTTTTTGGCACTATTTTTAGGTAGTTTTTAGTATGATTTAGTTAGTTTTTATTATATTTTTATTAGTTTTTATTCAAAAATTATATTTCTGGGCTTTACTATGAGTTTGTGTGTTTTTCTATGATTTCAGGTATTTTCTGGCTAAAATTGAGGGACCTGAGCAAAAATCTGATTCAGAGGCTGAAAAAGGACTGCAGATGCTGTTGGATTCTGACCTCCCTGCACTCGAAATGGATTTTCTAGAGCTACAGAAGCCCCATTGGTGCGCTCTCAATTGAGTTGGAAAGTAGACATCTTGGGCTTTTCAGCAACATATAATAGTCCATACTTTGCCTGAGTTTTGATAACGCAAACTGGCGTCTAAACGCCAACTTTCTACCCTTTTCTGGTGTTTAACGCCAGAACTGGCATAAAAGTTGGAGTTAAATGCCCAAACCGGCACAAAAGCTGGCGTTTAACTCCAAGAAAAGTCTCTACATGTGAAATCTTCAATGCTCAGTCCAAACACACACCAAGTGGCCCCAGAAGTGGATTTCTGCATTATCTATCTTAGCTTACTCATTTTCTGTAAACCTGGGTTACTGCTTCATTATAAAAACCACTTTTAGTGATTCATTTTATACCTCATAACATTTTACATCTGTATTTTGTATCTTCTACGGCATGAGTCTCTAAACTCCATGGTTGGGGGTGAGGAGCTCTGCTGTGTCTCGATGAATTAATGCAATTACTACTATTTTCCATTCAATCACGCTTGTTTCTATTCTAAGATATTCACTCGCACTTCAACCTGAAGAAAGTGATGATCCGTGACACTCATCATCATTCTCACTTATGAACGCGTACCTAACAACCACCTCCGTTCTATCTACAATAGCTTGAGTGCATATCTCTTGGGTTTCTAATCTAAGATTAGAACCTTCGTGGTATAGGCTAGAATTATTGGCGGCCATTCTTGAGATCCGGAAAGTCTAAACCTTGTCTGTGGTATTCCGAGTAGGATCTGGGATGGGATGATTGTGACGAGCTTCAAACTCGCGAGTGTTGGGTGTAATGACAAACGCAAAAGGATCAATGGATCCTATTCCAACATGAGCGAGAAGCGACATATGATTAGCCGTACGGTGACAGTGTTTTTGGACCATTTTCACTGAGAGGATGGATGGTAGCCATTGACAACGGTGATCCATCAACATACAGCTTACCATGGAAGGAGCTTTGCGTGCGTGAAAAAGAAGACAGTAGGAAAGAAAAGATTTCGAGGACAGAGCATCTCCAAAACCTCAACCTGTTCTTCATTACTGCATAACAAGTATTTATTTTATGTTCTTTTACTTTTTACAATTAAAACTAAGAATCAATACTGATATCCTGACTAAGAATTACAAGATAACCATAGCTTGCTTCAAGCCGACAATCTCCGTGGGATCAACCCTTACTCACGTAAGGTATTACTTGGACGACCCAGTGCACTTGCTGGTTAGTTGTGCGAAATTGCAAAAGTGTGATTGTGATTTCATGCACCAAGTTTTTGGCGCCGTTGCCGGGGATTGTTCGAGTTTGGACAACTGACGGTTTATTTTGTTGCTTAGATTAGGAAAATTTTTTCTTTTTGGTTTAGAGTCTTCTATTATTATTTTTGGTTAAAAACTTTAAAATTCTTATTTTATTTTTCTAAATTATTTTCAAAAATTTTCAAAACCAATAACTTCATAATTTAGTCTTTTGTTTGAATTTAGTTTTATATTTTAAGTTTGGTGTCCTTTGTGTTTTAATTTTCTTAAAAAATTTTCAAAAGTTACTCTCAGTGTTCATATTGATATTCAAAGTTTTCCTGTTTGCTTTCTTTGTTTTGATATAAAAATTCTAAGTTTGGTGTCATTTTATTGTTTTTCTCTTTTCTCATTAAATTCAAAATCCCTTTTAAAAATCATATCCAAAGTTTTTCAAATCTTCTTAATTAAGTAATTATTCTAGTTTTCGAATTTATTTTCCTTTTTTTAGTTTTCAAAATTCATATTTTAGTTTCTAAGTATTTTATTGTATTTTTTTATTTTATTTTTTTCGGTTTGCTTTTAATTAAATAAAATAAAAATAAAAATATATTTTCGTTGCAATTCACATCAATTCCCTTTTTTCCATCATGGACCAAAGTGAAAATGAACAGTCTAGAAGGACTCTGGGGTCATATGCTAACCCCATTACGGCTGCATATGGGAGTAGCATTTGTATACCTCCCATCAAAGCAAGCAGTTTTGAGCTAAATCCTTAGCTCATTATCATGGTACAACAAAATTGCCAGTATTCCGGTCTTCCACAGGAAAAACTAACTGAGTTTCTGGCACAATTTTTACAAATTGCTGACACAGTACGTGATAAGGAAGTGGATCAGGATGTCTACAGATTATTACTATTTCCATTTGCTGTAAAAGATCAAGCTAAGAGGTGGTTAAATAACCAACCCACAACAAGCATAAGAATATGGAAACAGTTATCAGACAAGTTCCTGAATCAATATTTCCCTCAAAAAAGGATGACACAGCTAAGGCTGGACATCCAAGGCTCTAAACAAGAGGATGATGAGTCCCTTTATGATGCCTGGGAGAGGTACAGAGGAATGTTAAGGAAATGCCCCTCTGAAATGTTTTCAGAATAGGTACAGTTAGACGTCTTTTACTATGGGCTTACAGAAAAATCTCAAATGTCTCTAGATCACTCGGCTGGTGGATCTATACACATGAGAAAGACAATTGAAGAGGCTCAAGAGCTCATTGATACAGTTTCTAGAAATCAACATCTGTACTCAAGCAGTGAGTCCTCCATGAAAGAAGAAGCTCGGACAATATCCACTGATCCTAGTCCTCCATGAAAGAAGATGCTAACAAGAATATGGAAGCACAATTGAATCAGACAAGACAGTAGCTATCTAAACAGATAACAGAAGAATGCCAAGCTGTTCAACTAAGGAGTGGAAAGACATTGAATAATTCAGCTCAAGGTAGCAGAATGCCAAGAAAGGAACAACTGACAGAGGATGACCAGACCACTGCCCAAAATCCCTCTGAGGACACTAAGAGCCCAGAAAGAAATAATTCTGGCGTTCAAACACCAGAAAAAGGTGAAAAACTGGCGTTAAACGCCCATCCCATGCCCAGTTCTGGCGTTCAAACACCAGAAAAGGGTGGAAAATTGGTGTTAAATGCCCATCCATCTCCCTATCCTGGCATTCAAACGCCAATGAGAGATCAGACACCTGCAAGTGCTGATAATAACTCCCTCAAAAAGGGTTATCAACCTGCCTCTGTAGGAAATAAACCTGCAGTAACTAAGGTTGAAGAATATAAAGCCAAAATGCTTTATCCTCAGAAACTTCGCCAAGCAGAACAGGATAAACAATTTGCCCGCTTTGCAGACTATCTTAGGACTCTTGAAATAAAGATCCCGTTTGCAGAAGCACTCGAGCAAATACCCTCTTATGCTAAGTTCATGAAAGAGATCTTAAGTCATAAGAAGGAATGGAGAGAAACTGAAAAAGTTTTCCTCACTGAAGAATGCAGTGCAGTCATTCTGAAAAGCTTACCAGAGAAGCTTAAAGATCCCGGAAGCTTTATGATACCATGCACATTAGAGGGTGCGTGCTTGTACTAAGACAGCTCTATGTGACCTTGGGGCAAGTATCAACCTAATCCCTACATCCACTATCAGAAAGCTTGGCTTGACTGAAGAGGTCAAACCAACCCAGATATGTCTTCAATTTGCTGATGGCTCCATTAAATATCCATCAGGCATAATTGAGGACATGATTGTCAAGGTTGGGCCATTTGCCTTTCCCACTGACTTTGTAGTGCTGGAAATGGAGAAGCACAAGAGTGCAACTCTCATTCTAGGAAGACCCTTCCTAGCAACTGGACGAACTCTCATTGATGTCCAAAAAGGGGAAGTGACCTTGAGAGTCAATGAGGATGAGTTCAAGCTAAATGCTGTCAAAGCTATGCAGCATCCAGACACATCAAATGACTGCATGAGCATTGATATTATTGACTCCTTGGTGGAAGAGATCAATATGACTAAGAGTCTCGAATCAGAGCTAGATGACATCTTTAAAGATGTTCAGCCTGATCTGGAGGAACCAGAGGAAATAAAAAAGCCTCTAAAAACTCTTCAGGAAGAGGATAAGCCTCCTAAACCCGAGCTCAAACCACTACCACCATCCCTGTATATGCATTTCTGGGAGAGGATGGCACTTTTCCTATGATCATAAGCTCTGCCTTAGAGCCACAGGAAGAGAAAGCACTACTTCAGGTGCTAAGGACACACAAGACAGCTCTTGGGTGGTCCATAAGTGACCTTAAGGGAATCAGCCCAGCCAGATGTATGCACAAGATCCTATTAGAGGATGATGCTAAGCCAGTGGTCCAACCATAAAGGCGGATGAATCCAGCCATGAAGGAAGTGGTACAGAAAGAGGTCACTAAATTATTAGAGGCTGGGATTATTTATCCTATTTCTGATAGCCCCTGGATGAGCCCTGTCCACGTTGTACCCAAAAAGGGAGGCATGACAGTGGTTCACAATGAAAAGAATGAACTGGTTCCTACAAGAACAGTTACATGGTGGCGTATGTGTATTTACTATAGAAGGCTCAATACAGCCACCAGAAAGGATCATTTTCCTTTACCATTCATTTTTCTTTATAAACGACAGATGAAACTCATCAGCTATAGGGTAGGCATACATCATATGCATATGTTTACTTTGTTTGATTGTGCATTATTTGGGTTTGCCTTTGTGAATTACTATGCTTATTTGCTATACTTGCTACCTGTGTATCTGAATTCTACCTGTGATTGCTTTGTCTGTATTACTTGTCTGTGCACTAGTGAATTTGGAAGGTTGGAAGAGGTAGAAGGTGGATTGTAGAGTTAGAGTTTTATGAGACAACAAGTGGATTGTAAATTGAGGGATTAGGTTAGGATTGAGTTAGACCCTTATGAACCTTAGATAACTATCCTGCTTATGCTTTACCGTGTTAATTCTTTAAGTTTTAAGTTTATTAATCTGAGTATTTGCATTCTAGGATTGCCTTTGGCATTCCCAGGACCTTATATCTTATGTGCGTGGCACCTTTACCATGCTGAGAACCTCCGGTTCTTATCCCATACTGTGTTGTTATTTTTTAGATGTAGGACGAGAGGCACCACGGTAGGCAACTGGAGTTCTGCAGCGGAGTAGTTTATAGGATGTTATTTTGGTGTATATTTAATATATAATCTTATGTATTTAACTCTCCGAACAACTTCTTTATTTTTTACCTCTTAGAGGTTTATGGAGATTTAGGGTTTTATGTTTATGTATTTTGGACTTCGGGCTATGTATATATGTATATAAATATTCTCCGACCAGCCTTAGCTTCGCAGGCTGAGTTAGGGGGTTTGTTATCTTGTATTCTTGACCTTCTAATCCTGCTTTCGGTTTAGTTAAACTTATGAACCTTGGTTTTCTTAGTGCGCAAGTTAACATTATTCTTGAGCATTGCGCTTTTAATTTTACAGTTTTGTTTTACATATTCCTTTAGGGCTCCTTGTATATTACTTTCTTTCAATTACTATACGTAATATATATGGCTTAAGCGTAATACTACACCACTTCTATTTTATGGCTTCAGCATAAAACTCTATGTGGTAGGGTGTTACAGTTAAAGGAATGGAAAAGACAGCACTCAAGAAGACAAAAGGCCGCATTTGTATTCTCAGAAACTATGTCGAAGAGATTGAGGCTGGTTCCAACGCTACTAACAATGAGGATGATGATGCCTCGGCTAACTCCAACTCTGATGCCTAGATTATCCCATCTCTGATCTAGCAACTTGAAACTTTGTCTAACGTTGTTTACAAACTTTTTTAAACTTTCTTTATTTTTCTTATGTTGGATGACTGTATACACTTTAAATGTTTACCTTGACTGCTACTTCTGGCTACTTCTATTGTGCAACTAGCAACTTTTTTGCAGGTTCTTTACTTTCCCTCCTTGAAGACAAAAAGGGGGATAAAAGAAAGGACACATTAGGCTTGGCTTAGGCTTTTCGATGATGTTTATTGCATGTGTTATGCTATCTTTTGCCTTATGTGTTCATTATAAATTTGCTGCTGCATCTTTTTCATAGCTCTTGTGATAGTTGATTATTTGCTCTGTATTATTGTTGCTATGTTATATTGCTATATTTACATCGGTAATTACTATTGGATTAAGATGGTGGGTGTTCATACCCTGGGTCGAGCTGTCCGACCCGGGTTGTTTGACGACAAGACGACCGACCTCTTCAGATCAGGACTACGCTACCTCTTCTCAAAGAGCTCGACCAAATCAGCAAGAAAGCCCAAAAAGGGCCCAAACAGAGGAACACGACCTAAATCCAAAGGCAGCCCAAGCCTATAGAGATAAGGGCAGTTTCCTTGAAGATAAGATAACTTCACTCAAAGATAAGATAAAGATAAGATAAACTATCTTATCCCCAGAAAGGTCACTCCTCACTATTATAAATATACTGGAGCACCCAGGTATAACTCATACTCTGATTCTACTAAAAAAACCTGCTTAATACCCTTACTAACTTAAGCATCGGAGTCCCTTACAGGTACTCCCACCCTCCGGTGACAAAGGATCAGCAGCATAGCCAGTCCAACAAGTCGGACACGACAGTTCCAGCCGCCACCCACTAGCCGGACGCGTCATCTCCGACCAGTACAGAAGATCTCGTCTGAGATCGACCTACAGTTTCAGGTAACCCTCGGAACATTGGCGCCGTTGCCGAGGACCCTGGAAGTCATCCCATCATCATGGTGGACAACCTTGACAACGACCACAATTCTGATTTAGAGAACAGAACGCCACACAAGAATGCAGAGGTCATAATAGACGATGCTTCTCAACCTAACAAAGACAAGAATTCACTAAACAAGGGAGCCATGGAGGCACTTCAGGATCGCCTAAAACAACTTGAAAAAGAGGTCGAGTATCAACGGGAAGCCGAAAAAGACCTACGAAGGGAAGCTAGGCGACGCCGCGAGTTAGAGGACAAGCTCCTAAAACTCGAAGCAGATCTCAAAGCCAAAACTACTCGCTCCGGCCACGAAGATAGGTCCCGTAAGGACCAAGACCCATTCACCAAAGAGATCATGAAGACCAAAATCCCAAAGGACTTCAAACCTCCCGACATGACTCTATACGATGGCATAGCAGATCCCAGCCATCACCTCAGTAATTTCAGAAGTAGAATGTACCTCACTAACGCCTCAGATGCAGTTTGCTACAAGGCCTTCCCGACTACCTTAACAAAAACAGCAATTAAATGGTTCGACAATTTGCCCCCAAGATCCATTGCAAGCTTTGACGACTTAGACAAGAAGTTTCTGGCCAGATTCTCCATCCAGAAAGACAAAACTAAGCACACCCCAAGTCTATTAGGGATCAAGCAAGGAGATCGTGAAAGTCTCCGCAGCTACATGGAAAGATTCAACAAAGCATGCCTGGACATACAAAGTCTACCAACAGAAGGAGCCATTATGGGTCTCATCAATGGCTTACGAGAAGGACCTTTTAGTCACTCAATATCAAAAAAACATCCCACATCCCTGAATGAAGTGCAAGAACGAGCAGAAAAATACATCAACATGGAGGAAAACTCTCGACTAGGAGAGACCTCAAAGTCCGGATTCTCCTACTCCTCCCGAGATAAGGACAAAGAGTCCAAGAAAAAAGATCATCATGGAGAAAAGATCAAGAAGTACCACAATTATACCCCTCTTCGGGTGTCTCTTGTAGATGTCTATCGAGAAGTGTGCCACACTGAAAAGATACCCCCAGCTCGCCCACTCAAAAGCAAAATAGGAGGAAGAAATCAGACTGAATATTGTAGATACCATTGAATCTATGGACATCCTACCAATGAATGTTTTGACCTGAAGAATGTCATAGAAAAATTAGTAAGAGAGGGAAAACTAGATCGGTACTTAGCCAGCCGAGCAGACGAACCAAGAAAAAGAAGAAGGGACGAAGATGTCGGACGAACTGAATGACCACCTCGTACACCAGAGAGACATATCCATATGATACACGGAGGATTTGCGGGAGGAGGGATCTCCAAATCATCTCGCAAAAGACATCTTAAAGAAGTATATCATGTTGAGGGAGGAGAAGAAGCACCCGACATCCCCACTATCACTTTTACTAAAGAGGACACAGCTGGCATCATCTCGGGACATGATGATCCCATGGTCATCACTATCATATTGGCCAACGCTAATCTCCACCGCACACTGGTAAACCAGGGAAGTTCGGCTGACATCTTATTCAAAACCGCCTTCGACAAACTCGGCCTGGAAGAAAAAGAACTCAGAGCATATCCGAACAACCTATTCGGGCTGGGAGACACTCCAGTCCAACCACTTGGATACATCTCACTACACACAACCTTTGGAAAAGGAAATCGGTCAAGGACACTCAACATAGACTACATCATGGTCGACGTGAGTTCAGCCTACAATGCCCTAATAGGTCGGACAACGTTAAATCAGCTCGGCGCAGTAGTCTCGACCCCACACCTGTGCATGAAGTTCCCAACCACAGAAAGAATAGCTACGATAAAAGCAGACCAGAAGACGGCGCCCCACTGTTACAACGAAAGTTTAAACCTTAGAGGCAGAGGTGAAGAATTCCACACCATCGAACTCGAGGGAGTTCGGGGGCGGGAAGAACTCCGTCTACAACCCGAAGGCGAAATAGAAAAAGTCCAGATCGGAGATATCCCAGATAAAACAACCAATATCGGCACAATCTTAAAAGGAGACGTAAAGGAGTCACTTATACAGTTCTTAAGAAATAATATCGACCACTTTGCATGGAAGGCCACAGACATGCCGGGCATAGACCCCAAGTTAATGTGCCACAAGTTGGCAGTTTACCCAGGATCTTGGCTAGTATAGCAGAGACGTAGAAAACTCAGACCAGAATGATCCCAAGCTGTAGAAGAGAAGGTACAAGCTCTACTGGAGGCAGGATTCATAAGAGAAGTCAAGTACCCACTATGGCTAGCTAATGTCGTCTTGGTGAAAAAATCAAACGAAAAGTAGCGAATGTGCACCGACTACACTGATCTTAACAAAGCCTGCCCAAAAGATCCTTATCCACTCCCAAGTATCGACGCTCTGGTGTATGCCTCCTCCGGATACAAGTACCTCTCGTTTATGGATGCCTATTCAGGATACAACCAAATCCGGATGTACCCTCCCGATCAAGAAAAAACCTCATTCTTAACCCCAAAGGCAAACTTTTGCTACATCGTCATGCCATTCGGACTCAAAAACGCAGGAGCTACTTATCAAAGATTAATGAATAAGGTCTTCAAAGACCACATCGGGAAAGTCATGGAAGTTTACGTGGACGACATGTTAATAAAGACACAAAGTGAGGAGTCGTTACTATCCGACCTCACCCAAGTATTCGACACTATAAGAAGGCATGGCATGCGGCTTAACCCTGCAAAATGCACCTTCGCAGTGGAAGCTGGCAAATTCTTGGGTTTTATGCTCACACAAAGGGGAATTGAAGCCAACCCGGACAAATGCAAGGCTATACTCGACATGAAGAGTCCGACCAGCGTCAAAGAGGTACAACAACTCAATGGAAGATTGGCAGCCTTGTTCAGATTTTTAGCTGGATCGGCAATAAGATCTCTCCCCTTCTATGCCACTCTAAGGAAGGGAAAGAGGTTTGAATGGACAACAGAGTGCGAGCAGGCATTCCAGGATTTCAAAAGGTTCCTGGGACGACCACCTATTCTAACTCGGCCACGGGAAGGAGAAACACTTGTATTGTACCTCGCAGTAGGAAATCGGGCAATAGCCTCAGCACTGGTCCGAGAAGATGACAGTGGACAACAAGCTATATACTTCATCAGCAAAGCATTACAAGGGTCCAAATTGAACTATCAAAAGATAGAAAAATTCGGTTATGCTCTCATACTAACATCTCGATGACTCCGTTCATATTTCCAAGCCCACATCATCAGGGTTCGGACCAACTAGCCCATAAAAGGTATTTTTGCAGAAAACAGATTTAGCAGGAAGAATCTTGCAATGGGCAGTCGAGTTGTCCAAATTCGATCTTCAATATGAAGCTCGGACAACCATCAAATCACAATATTTGGCCGACTTCATCGCAGAGTTTACGGACACCCCAAAAATTCCTACAGAATGGAATCTCTATGTAGACGGTTCCTTAAACAAAACTGGAAGTGGCACAGGCGTGATAATAGAAAGCGACCAGGGAACCCAAATCGAACTTTTCCTCAAATTTGGGTTCCTCGCCTCAAACAACCAAGCCGAATATGAGACACTACTAACTGGTTTGAAGTTGGCTAAGGAAGTTGGAGCTCAAAAGCTTATCATTTTCAGTGACTCACAGGTAGTCACCTCACAAATAGTAGGGAGCTACCAAGCCAAAAATCCCATCATGAAAAAATACTTGGACAAAACCAAGGAACAGCTCGGACAACTCGGGGAATATGAAGTCCGCCACATCTCACGGGAACAGAACGCTCGGGCTGATGCACTCTCAAAACTAGCCAGCACCAAACCAGGGGGCAACAACAGAAGCCTCATCCAAGAGATGTTGCAAAACCCGTCAATCTCGGAAGAAGAAAAGGTCCTAGCCATAACAAGTTTGGATGAAGGATGGATGAATCCCATAATTAATTACCTCAAAACAGAAACACTCCCTACATATAAGAAGGAAGCAAAGAGGTTAAAACGGGAAGCACAATACTACACCATCATAAACAATACTCTATACAAGAGAGGGATTTCAACACCACTGTTAAAATGTGTGCCGAGTCCAACACAAGAGAAGTTTTAGAAGAAGTACACAATGGCATCTGTGGCAACCATCTTGGAGCACAAGCCCGCGTCAAAAAGTACTTCGGGCCGAATTCTATTGGCCAACTTTACAAAAGGAAGCAATGGAATTTGTAAAGACATGTTCACCATGTCAGAAGCATGCTAATTTTCATATTGCCCCACCAGAGGAGCTCATCAGCGTAACCTCACCCTGGCCATTTGCAAAATGGGGACTCGACCTCGTTGGGCCATTCCCTCAGGGATCAGGACAGGTCAAGTTCCTCATCGTCGGGGTAGATTATTTTACAAAATGGATTGAGGCAGAACCCTTAGCCAACGTCACTGCTCAAAGAAGCCGAAAATTCCTATATAGAAATATCATCACAAGGTTTGGGGTCCCATACTCCATCACAACAGATAATGGCACTCAATTCACAGACGCAGGCTTCAGAAAATTGGTGGCAGACTTGAAAATAAAGCACCGATTCACATTCGTAGAGCATCCCCAGGCCAATGGACAGGCAGAAGCCGCCAATAAAGTTATATTAGCCGGGCTAAAACGGAGATTACAGGATGCAAAGGGAGCCTGGGCTGAAGAACTCCCATAAGTCCTTTGGGCATATCGAACAACTCCACACTCCACCACAAAGGAATCACATTTCCGATTAGCTTATGGAATGGAAGCAATGATCCCAGTGGAGGTTGAAGAAGGATCGCCCAGAGTAATCCACTACAGTGAAGAGGCCAACTCCCAAATTTAAAAGGAAGAACTCGACCTACTTTCAGAGATCCGAGAAAGAGCTCGGATCAAGGAAGAGGCATTAAAACGTCGAATGGCCTCAAGATACAACTGAAAGGTAGTACAGCAAGGTTTTACCAAGAACGACCTCATCCTAATCCAAAATGATATCGGAACAAGTCGACCTAGAGAAGGAAAGCTGGTAGCAAACTGGAAAGGACCCTACCGAGTAGTAGAAGTACTCGGAAAGGGGTACTACAGGCTGACCGAACTTGAAGGGCGAGAGCTTCCAAGGTCATGGCATGGATGCAACTTAAGAAGGTACTACAGTTAGGAGGTAATAAAGATCTTAGGACGAGGTACACTCTTTTTCCTAAAAAAGGTTTTTTAACGAGGCACCGAGCCAAGATCCATGAACTGCCTGACTGAGAGGGATAAAATGCTCACATGTATATGTTTGCATTCTCTTTATTTTGAATAATGTTTTTAGATTTTCTACAAATCCTCTTATCAAGATGCATTAATCTGAAACGCAAAAAATTCATCGCCCAATTATAAAGCTACAGATCGGCAGAAAGTGAAAACTAAATTCACCGCTCGATCACAATAAAGACCAATAAAGATGAAAACCAAATTCATCAAAAGGTTGACTAAACGGGGATCAAACCCAATTTTTACAAAATCGGGAAAGATGAAAAAGTGACAAAAATAGAATAATGCAAGAAGTTATCGAAAGTGATCCATAGAAAGGACCTGACGAGGTCTTAATAAAAATGGGTTGCTAAAAATAACTTAAAGACAGGGCAATGTAAAGAAGTCGGACCAGTCGACCATAATAACCAAAGTTTTAAAAAGTAAATCCCTGGAAAGAGGTCTGGCCAGCCCTAGAAAAGAGGATTACTAGAAATAACTTAGAAGGGACCGACATGATAAAGTTGGCCAAAATAAAAAAGTTATGAAAAAGTAATCCATAAAAGAGACCTGACCAAGGTCCAAGAAAAAATGGATTACTAGAAATAACTTAGAAAGGGACCGACATGATGAAGTCGGCCCAAACCAAAAGTTATGAAAAAGTAATCCATAAAAGAGACCTGACCAAGGTCCAAGAAAAAATGGATTACTAGAAATAACTTAGAAGGGACCGACATGATGAAGTTGACCCAAACCAAAAGTTATGAAAAAGTAATCCATAAAAGAGATCTGACCAAGGTCCAAGAAAAAATGGATTACTAGAAATAACTCAGAAGAGACCGACACAAAAAGTCGACTCAGCAAGGCTACTAAAAGTTATAATCCATAGGAAGAGACCTGCCAAGGTCCAAGCAGAAGGGATTACTAGAAATAGCTTTAAAATATGACCAAGTTTAAGAAGTCGGACAACAAAAGGCAGGCGCTATAAGGGACCCAAGTCGGACCCAGAAAGCCATGACCTCAAGAAAATCAAATTACAGGCACCATATCAGAGAATACAAAGAAGACTAGTTGCACGAAGCTAACCTCAACTAAAATAGAAAATAAAACACAAAAGGCAATCAAAAGAGATTGGACAACAAAGCTCCAACACTCTCAAGATTCCAGAAGGTGTTAGAAAGGTGCAGACAAGCATATCACAAAAAGAAACAAGGTTGTTATAATAGTAAGATTCAAGAGGCCACCTGAAGTTGACCCCAAGAGCCTGAAAAAATACTTTGTTTTTTCTAAAAATAAAGTTGCTAACAGAAAAACAACCAAAATATCTAGAAGTCAAGACTACAAATTACAAAAAGAGTTCAAAGCCCACAGGTCAGGCTATACACAAATGCATCAGAAATAATTAGAGAGGATCCAAGGACTTCCCAGTAGCTGCATCCTGAGGTGAAGGAGGACGAGTCTCAAGAGGTACCGCATCTACTGTCACATCATCCCGGTTCAGGATCTGAACATCAAGATCAGACTCAGGTTGACCGACTTCAGTTGCCAGAGTTGAAGAAGGTGGGGCAACAGAGACTTTGGCAGAAGGTACAGGAGGAGGTTCGACATCATCATCATCAGGGTCATCAGGGACAATCTTACCATCCTTTACAACGTTATCCAAGCTAAAGAGAGTAAGGTCAAGCTCGGGTGTAAGAACTCGAACTTTATCCTTCAAATTCTTATAAGCAGCATTTACACTGCCTACAAGATGACCCTAAAGCTCGGCATAGTCAGCTCGGGTTGACTCCAAATCCTCCCTAAAACCTATCATCTCCCTATAAGTTGTGACATAGCTCTCCTTATGCTTCAACGCCATATCTTCAGATAACTTGGCAGAAGCCGCCAAGGCAATAGCCCAAGTCTTCTCCCCTTCAAACTCTTTCTCCAACTTGGCCACTTTCACCTCGAGCTCTTCCTTCAAACCCTTCATCCGATCGAACTCTGATGAGCGGATAATTTATACGCTTTTTGGCATTGTTTTTAGTATGTTTTTAGTAGGATCTAGTTACTTTTAGGGACATTTTCATTAGTTTTTATGTTAAATTCACATTTCTGGACTTTACTATGAGTTTGTGTGTTTTTCTGTGATTTCAGGTATTTTCTGGCTGAAATTGAGGGACTTGAGCAAAAATCAGATTCAGAGGTTGAAAAAGGACTGCTGATGCTGTTGGATTCTGACCTCCCTGCACTCAAAGTGGATTTTCTGGAGCTACATAACTCTAAATGGCGCGCTTCCAATTGCGTTGGAAAGTAGACATCCAGGGCTTTCCAGCAATATATAATAGTCCATACTTTGGCCAAGAATATACGACGTAAACTGGCGTTCAACGCCAGCTTTCTACCCAAATCTGGCGTCCAGCGCCAGAAAAGGAGCCAAAACCAGAGTTGAACGCCCAAACTGGCACTAAAACTGGCGTTCAACTCCAAGGAAGACCTCTACACGTATAACACTCAAAGCCCAGCCCAAGCACACACCAAGTGGGCCCCGAAAGTGGATTTATGCATCAATTACTTACTCATGTAAACCCTAGTAGCTAGTTTATTATAAATAGGACCTTTTACTATTGTATTAGACATCTTTGGATTACCTTATGATCCTTTGATCACGTTTTGGGGGCTGGCCATCTCGGCCATGCCTGGACCTTTCACTTATGTATTTTTAACGGTAGAGTTTCTACACTCCATAGATTAAGGTGTGGAGCTCTACTGTTCCTCAAAGATTAATGCAAAGTACTTCTGTTTTCTATTCAATTCATCTTATTTCGCTTCTAAGATATCCATTCGCACCCAAGAACGTGATGAAGGTGATGATTATGTGTGACGCTCATCATCCTTCTCCCTTATGAACGCGTGCCTGACAAACACTTCTGTTCTACATGAAATAAGCTAGAATGAATATCTCTTAGATCTCTTAATCGGAATCTTCGTGGCATAAGCTAGAATGATGGCGGCATTCAAGAGAATCCGGAAAGTCTAAACCTTGTCTGTGGTATTCCGAGTAGGATTCAATGATTGAATGACTGTGACGAGCTTCAAACTCGCGATTGCAGGGCGTTAGTGACAGACGCAAAAGGAGGGTGAATCCTATTCCAGCATGATCGAGAACCGACAGATGAATAGCCGTGCCGTGACAGGGTGCGTGAACATATTATTCACTGAGAGGATAAGATGAAGCCATTGCCAAGGGTGATGCCTCCAGACGATTAGCCGTGCCGTGACAGGGCATTGGATCATTTTCCCGAGAGATGACCGAAAGTAGCCATTGACAGTGGTGATGTATCACATAAAGCCAGCCATGGAAAGGAGTGAGACTGATTGGATGAAGATAGCAGGAAAGCAGAGGTTCAGAGGAACGAAAAGCATCTCCATTCGCTTATCTGAAATTCCTACCAATGATTTACATAAGTATCTCTATCCCTATTTTATTATATAATATTCGAAAACATCATTATCACTTTATATCTGCCTGACTGAGATTTACAAGGTGACCATAGCTTGCTTCATACCAACAATCTCCGTGGGATTCGACCCTTACTCACGTAAGGTATTACTTGGACGACCCAGTGCACTTGCTGGTTAGTTGTATCGAAGTTGTGAACCATGGTATTGGCACCATGTTCTTGGCGCCATTGCCAGGGAAAGAAAGAGCCATGAAATTTACATAATTAAAGTGTAATCACGATTACGCGTTCCAAGTTGCTCACGTTGCCAGGGATTGTTCGAGCCTGGACATCACAATTTCGTGCACCAAGTTTTTGGCACCGTTGCCGGGGATTGTTCGAGTTTGGACAACTGACGGTTCATCTTGTTGCTCAGATTAGGTAATTTTCTTTTTATTTTCTTTTCAAAAATTTTTCAAAAATATTTCTAAAATTTTCTCATCTGTTTTTCAAAAAAAAAAAATAAAATAAAATAATAATAATAAAAATGTTTTCAAAAATTTTATTCAAAATTTTTAAGAATGAATTCTAGTGTTTCATGAAGCATGTGAAGCCTGGCTGGCTGTAAAGCCATGTCTAAATTCTCTTGGACTGAGGCTTCCAAACCATCAGAGGCAAGTTACATATTTGATAAATAATGAGCAGCAATTTGTTATCAAGAGCAATATACTCTGGTGTTAAATGCTGAAGCTTGGCTGGCCATTGGCCATGTCTAGTGTTTTGGACTGGAGCTTTCTTTGAAAGCTTGGCTGGCTAGTGAGCCATGTCTAATTCCTGGACTGAAGCTTTAGACTAAGAATGCAAGATTCCTGGAATTCATGTTAAAAATTTTGGAATCCTTATTTTTTCTTTTTCATATAATTTTCGAAAAATACCAAAAAAATTAGAAAATCATAAAAATCAAAAATATTTTTCTGTTTCTTATTTGAGTCTTGAGTCATATCATAAGTTTGGTGTCAATTGCATGTGCATCTTGCATTTTTCGAAAATTCTCATGCATTCATGGTGTTCTTCATGATCTTCAAGTTGTTCTTGGTAAGTCTTCTTGTTTGATCTTGATGATTTTTTGTTGTGTCTTTTCATGTTTATCATATGCATTCTTGAATTCTTAGTGTCTAAGCATTAAAGAATTCTAAGTTTGGTGTCTTGCATGTTTTCTTTGCATTAAAAATTTTTCAAAACTATGTTCTTGATGTTCATCTTGACATTCAAAGTGTTCTTGGTGTTCATCTTGACATTCATATCATTCATGCATGCATTCATTGTTTTGATCTAATTTTCATGTTTTTCATAAAAATTTCAAAAATCAAAAAAATATCTTTCCCTTTTTCTCTCATCAAATTCGAAATTTGGATTGACTTTTTCAAAAATTTTTAAAATCAAATTGTTTCTCATGAGTCAAATCAAATTTTCAATTTGAAAATCTTATCTTTTTCAAAATCTTTTTCAAAAATCAAATCTTTTTCTAAATTCTTAGTTATTTTCAAAAATTCAAAAAAAAAAATATTTTTCAAAAAATATTTTTCTTATTTTTATACCAAATTTTCGAAAATAACAATAACAATTAATGCTTTGATTCAAAAATTTCAAGTTTGTTACTTGCTTGTTAAGAAAGATTCAAACTTTAAGTTCTTGAATCATATCTTGTGATTTCTTATGAATCAAGTCATTAATTGTGATTTTAAAAATCAAATCTTTTTCAAAAACAATTTCAATCATATCTTTTCAAAAATATCTTCTTATCTCTTTCAAAAATTTGATTTCAAAATATCTTCTCTAACTTCCTAACTTCTTATCTTTTCAAAATTGATTTTCAAATTTGTTTCAACTAACTAACTAACTTTTTGTTTGTTTCTTAACTTTTTCAAAACTACCTAACTAACTCTCTCTCTCTCTCTCTCTCTCTCTCTCATTTTCGAAAATATCTTCCCCCTTTTTCAAAATTTCTTTTTAATTTATTAATTATTTTAATTTTAAATTTTTAAATCTTAATTTTCGAAAATTACTAACATTTTTCAAAAACTATTTTCGAAAATTCCTTCTCTCTCATCTTATTCTATTTATTTATTCATTTACTAACATCTCATCTCACATCTCTGCCATCCTCACAGTTGTGTTTCTTCCATTATATTACGTTCTTTGTCTCTCCCTCTTCTTCTACTCACACAGGGATCCCTATACTGTGGTATAAAGGATTTCTATTATTATTATTATTATTATTTTTCTGTGCCCTCTTCTTTGTCATATGAGCAGGAGCAAGGATAAGAACATTCTTGTGGAAGCAGATCCAGAACCTGAAAGGACTCTGAAGAGAAAATTAAGAGAAGCTAAATTACAACAATCCAGAGAAAACCTTTCAGAAATTTTCGAACAGGAAGAGGAGATGACAGCCGAAAATAATAATAATGTAAGGAAGATGCTTGGTGACTTTACTGCACCTAATTCCAATTTACATGGAAGAAGCATCTCTATTCCTACCATTGGAGCAAACAACTTTGAGCTGAAACCTCAATTAGTTTCTCTGATGTAGCAGAACTGCAAGTTTCATGGACTTCCATCTGAAGATCCTTTTCAGTTCTTAACTGAATTCTTGCAGATATGTGATACTGTTAAGACTAATGGAGTAGATCCTGAAGTCTACAGGCTCATGCTTTTCCCTTTTGCTGTAAGAGACAGAGCTAGATTATGGTTGGATTCTCAACCCAAAGACAGCCTGAACTCTTGGGATAAGCTGGTCACGACTTTCTTAGCCAAGTACTTTCCTCCTCAAAAGCTGAGCAAGCTTAGAGCTGATGTTCAAACCTTCAGACAGAAAGAAGGTGAATCCCTCTATGAAGCTTGGGAAAGATACAAACAGTTGACCAAAAAGTGTCCTTCTGACATGCTTTCAGAATGGACCATCCTGGATATATTCTATGATGGTTTATCTGAGCTATCAAAGATGTCACTGGACACTTCTGCAGGTGGATCCATTCACCTAAAGAGAACGCCTGCAGAAGCTCAAGAACTCATTGACATGGTTGCTAATAACCAGTTCATGTACACTTCTGAAAGGAATCCTGTGAGTAATGGGACGCCTATGAAGAAGGGAGTTCTTGAGGTTGATACTCTGAATGCCATATTGGCTCAGAATAAAATATTGACTCAGCAAGTCAATATGATCTCTCAGAGTCTGCATGGAATGCAAGCTGCATCCAACAGTACTCAAGAGGCATCTTCTGAAGAAGAAGCTTATGATCCTGAGAATCCTGCAATAGCAGAGGTAAATTACTTAGGTGAATCTTATGGAAACACCTATAACTCAACATGGAGAAATCATCCAAATTTCTCATGGAAGGATCAAAAGCCCCAACAAGGCTTTAATAATGGTGGAAGAAACAGGTTTAGCAATAGCAAGCCTTATCCATCATCAACTCAGCAACAGACAGAGAACTCTGAACAAAATGCTTCTAATTTAGCAAATCTAGTCTCTGATCTATCTAAGGCCACTGTAAGTTTCATGAATGAAACAAGGTCTTTCATTAGAAATCTGGAAGCACAAGTGGGCCAACTGAGTAAAAGGATCACTGAAATCCCTCCTAGTACTCTCCCAAGCAATACAGAAGAGAACCCAAAAGGAGAGTGCAAGGCCATTGACATAAGCACCATGGCCGAACCTGTAAGGGAAGGAGAGGAAGTGAATCCCAAGGAGGATGACCTCCTGGGACGTCCAGTGATCAATAAGGAGCTTCCCTCTGAGGAATCAAAGGACTCTGAGGCTCATCTAGAGACCATAGAGATTCCATTGAACCTCCTTATGCCCTTCATGAGCTCTGATGAGTATTCCTCTTCTGAAGAGAATGAGGATGTTACTGAAGAGCAAACTACCAAGTTTCTTGGTGCAATCATGAAGCTGAATGCCAAATTATTTGGCATTGATACTTGGGAAGTTGAACCTCCCTTGTTCATCAATGAACTAAGTGATCTGGATCAACTGACATTGCCTCAGAAGAGACAGGATCCTGGAAAGTTCATAATACCCTGCACCATAGGCACCATGATCTTTAAGGCTTTGTGTGACCTTGGTTCAGGAATAAACCTCATGCCCCTCTCTGTAATAGAGAAACTGGGAATCTATGGGGTGCAAGCTGCTAAAATCTCATTAGAGATGGCAGACAGTTCAAGAAAATAGGCTTATGGACAAGTAGAGGACGTGTTAGTAAAGGTTGAAGGCCTTTACATCCCTACTGATTTCATAGTCCTGGATACTGGAAAGGAAGAGGATGAATCCATCATCCTAGGAAGACCTTTCCTGGCCACAGCAAGAGCTGTGATTGATGTTGACAGAGGTGAAATAGTCCTTCAATGGAATGAGGACTCCCTTGTGTTTAAAACTCAAGGATCTCCCTCTGCAACCATGGAGAGGAAGCAGAAAAAGCTTCTCTCAAAGCAGAGTCAACCAGAGCCCCCACAGTCAAACTCTAAGTTTGGTGTTGGGAGGCCACAACCAAACTCTAAGTTTGGTGTTGAACTTCCATATCCAAACTCTAAGTTTGGTGTTGGAGAGTTTCAACAATGCTCTGCACATCTGTGAGACTCCATGAGAGCCCACTGTCAAGCTATTGACACTAAAGAAGCGCTTGTTGGGAAGCAACCCAATTTTTATTTATCTAACTATATTTTCCTTAGTTATATGTCTTTGTAGGTTCATGATCATGTGGAGTCACAAAATAAATATAAAAATTGAAAACGGAATCAAAAACAGCAGAAGAAAAATCACACCCTGGAGGAGCATCTGTCTGGCGTTCAGCGCCAGAACAGAGCATGGTGCTGGCGCTGAACGCCCAAAATGGGCAGCTTCTGGGCGCTGAACGCCAGAACAGGCATGGTTCTGGCGTTCAACGCCAGAAATGGCACACAAATGGGCGTTGAACGCCCAAAATGGCCACCAACCTGGTGCTGAACGCCCAGAGTTGGGTACAAAGGCATTTTTACATGCCTAATGGGTGCAGGGATGTAAATCCTTGAACACCTCAGGATCTGTGGACCCCACAGGATCCCCACCTACCTCCACTCACTTCTTCTCACCACTTTCTTTCACACAACCCCATAAACACTCTTCCCCAAAAACCCTTCACCAATCACCTCAAACTCTCTTCCCCATCACCTCTTCACCACTCACATCCATCCACTCTTCCCCATAAACCTACCTCATAAACTCCACCTACCTTCAAAATTCAAAACCAATTTCCCACCCAAACCCACCCATATGGCCGAAACCTTTCCCCCCTCCCTTCCCTATATAAAGACCTCCATTCTTCATCAAATTCACACAACACATCCCTCTACACTCCTCTTGGCCGAAACCACATCTCCCTTTCCCTCTCCATCTTTCTTCTTCTTCTTCTTCTATTCTTTTGTTTATTGCTCGAGGACGAGCAATATTCTAAGTTTGGTGTGGTAAAAGCATAAGCTTTTTGTTTTTCCATTACCATTGATGGCACCTAAGACCGGAGAATCCTCTAGAAAGGGGAAGGGGAAGATAAAAGCTTCCACCTCCGAGTCATGGGAGATGGAAAGGTTCATCTCCAAAGCCCATCAAGACCACTTCTATGATGTTGTGGCCAAGAAGAAGGTGATCCCCGAGGTCCCTTTCAAACTTAAAAGAAATGAGTATCCAGAGATCCGACATGAATTCAAAGAAGAGGTTGGGAAGTTCTAACAAATCCCATCCAACAAGTCGGCATCCTAATGGTTCAAGAGTTCTATGCCAATGCATGGATCACCAAGAACCATGATCAAAGTAAGAACCCGGATCCAAAGAACTATGTTACAATGGTTCGGGGGAAATACTTAGATTTTAGTCCGGAAAATGTGAGGTTGGCGTTCAACTTGCCAAACATGGAAGAGAACGCACGCCCCTACACAAGGAGAGTCAACTTTGATCAAAGGTTGGACCAAGTCCTTATGGACATATGTGTAGAAGGAGCTCAATGGAAGGTTGACTCCAAAGGCAAGCCGGTTCAACTAAGAAGATTGGACCTCAAGCCTATAGCTAGAGGATGGTTGGAGTTCATTCAATGCTCAATCATTCCCACTAGCAACCAGTCTAAAGTTACTATAGACCGGGCCATCATGATCCATAGCATCATGATTGGAGAAGAGGTGGAAGTTCATGAGATTATACCTCAAGAACTCTACAAGGTGGCTGACAAGTCCTCCACTATGGCAAGGTTAGCCTTTCCTCACCTCATCTGCCACCTATGCAATTCAGCTGGGATTGACATAGAGGGAGATATCCTCATTAAAGAGGACAAAGCCCATCACTAAGAAAAAGATGGAGCAAGCAAGAGAGCCCAGTCATGGAGCTCAAGAGGCGCAAGAAGCTCATTTCCATGAGATCCCGGAGATGCCTCAAATGCACTTTCCTCCACAAAATTATTGGGAGCAAATCAACACCTCCCTAGGAGAATTGAGTTCCAATATGGGACAACTAAGGGTGGAACATCAAGAGCACTCCATCATGCTTCATGAAATAAGAGAAGATCAAAAAGCAATGAAGGAGGAGCAACAAAGACAAGGAAGAGCTCAAGGACATCATTGGTTCCTCAAGAAGAAAACGCCACCATCACTAAGGTAGATTCATTCCTTGTTCTTATTTCTTCTGTTTTTCGTTTTCTATGTTATGTGCTTATCTATGTTTGTGTCTTCATTACATGATCATTAGTAGTTAGTAACTATGTCTTAAAGACATGAATGTCCTATGAATCCATCACCTCTCTTAAATGAAAAATGTTTTAATTCAAAAGAACAAGAAGTACATGAGTTTCGAATTCATCCTTGAACTTAGTTTAATTATATTGATGTGGTGACAATGCTTCTTGTTTTCTGAATGTATGCTTGAACAGTGCATATGTCTTTTGAAGTTGTTGTTTGAGAATGTTAAATATGTTGGCTCTTGAAAGAATGATGACTAGGAGACATGTTATTTGATAATCTGAAAAATCATAAAAATGATTCTTGAAGCAAGAAAAAGCAGCAAAGAACAAAGCTTGCAGAAAAAAAAAATAGGCAAAAAAATAGAAAAAAAAATAAATAGAAAGAAAAAGCAAGCAGAAAAAGCCAAAAGCTCTTAAAACCAAGAGGCAAGAGCAAAAAGCCAATAACCCTTAAAACCAAAAGGTAAGGGCAAATAAAAAGGACCCCAAAGCTTTGAGCATCAGTGGATAGGAGGGCCTAAAGGAATAAAATCCTGGTCTAAGCGGCTAAACCAAGCTGTCCCTAACCATGTGCTTGTGGCGTGTAGGTGTCAAGTGAAAACTTGAGACTGAGCGGTTAAAGTCAAGGTCCAAAGCAAAAAAAGAGTGTGCTTAAGAACCCTGGACACCTCTAATTGGGGACTTTAGCAAAGCTGAGTCACAATCTGAAAAGGTTCACCCAATTATGTGTCTGTGGCATTTATCCGGTGGTAATACTGGAAAATAAAGTGCTTAGGGCCACGGCCAAGACTCATAAAGAAGCTGTGTTCAAGAATCATCATACTGAACTAGGAAAGTCAATAACACCATTCAAAATCTGAAGTTCCTATAGATGCCAATCATTCTGAACCTCAATGGATAAAGTGAGATGCCAAAACTATTCAAGAGGCAAAAAGCTATAAGTCCCGCTCATATGATTGAAGCTCTGTTTCATTGATAGTTTGGAAATTGTAGTATATTCTCTTCTTTTTATCCTATTTGATTTTCAGTTGCTTGGGGACAAGCAACAATTTAAGTTTGGTGTTGTGATGAGCGGATAATTTATACGCTTTTTGGCATTGTTTTTAGTATGTTTTTAGTAGGATCTAGTTACTTTTAGGGACGTTTTCATTAGTTTTTATGTTAAATTCACATTTCTGGACTTTACTATGAGTTTGTGTGTTTTTCTGTGATTTCAGGTATTTTCTGGCTGAAATTGAGGGACTTGAGCAAAAATCAGATTCAGAGGTTGAAAAAGGACTGCTGATACTGTTGGATTCTGACCTCCCTGCACTCAAAGTGGATTTTATGGAGCTACAGAACTCTAAATGGCGCGCTTCCAATTGCGTTGGAAAGTAGACATCCAGGGCTTTCCAGCAATATATAATAGTTCATACTTTGGCCAAGAATAGATGACGTAAACTGGCGTTCAACGCCAGCTTTCTACTCAAATCTGGCGTCCAGCGCCAGAAAAGGAGCCAAAACCAGAGTTGAACGTCCAAACTGGCACTAAAACTGGCGTTCAACTCCAAGGAGGACCTCTACACGTATAACACTCAAAGCCCAGCCCAAGCACACACCAAGTGGGCCCCGAAAGTGGATTTATGCATCAATTACTTACTCATGTAAACCCTAGTAGCTAGTTTATTATAAATAGGACCTTTTACTATTGTATTAGACATCTTTGGATTACCTTATGATCCTTTGATCACATTTTGGGGGCTGGCCATCTCGGCCATGCCTGGACCTTTCACTTATGTATTTTTAACGGTAGAGTTTCTACACTCCATAGATTAAGGTGTGGAGCTCTGCTGTTCCTCAAAGATTAATGCAAAGTACTTCTGTTTTCTATTCAATTCATCTTATTTCACTTCTAAGATATCCATTCGCACCCAAGAACGTGATGAAGGTGATGATTATGTGTGACGCTCATCATCCTTCTCCCTTATGAACGCGTGCCTGACAAACACTTCTGTTCTACATGAAATAAGCTAGAATGAATATCTCTTAGATCTCTTAATTGGACCGTGGCATAAGCTAGAATGATGGCGGCATTCAAGAGAATCCGGAAAGTCTAAACCTTGTCTGTGGTATTCCGAGTAGGATTCAATGATTGAATGACTGTGACGAGCTTCAAACTCGCGATTGCAGGGTGTTAGTGACAGAAGCAAAAGGATGGTGAATCCTATTCCAGCATGATCGAGAACTGACAGATGAATAGTCGTGCCGTGACAGGGTGCGTGAGCATATTATTCACTGAGAGGATAAGATGAAGCCATTGCCAAGGGTGATGCCTCCAGGCGATTAGCCGTGCCGTGACAGGGCATTGGATCATTTTTCCGAGAGATGACCGAAAGTAGCCATTGACAGTGGTGATGTATCACATAAAGCCAGCCATGGAAAGGAGTGAGACTGATTGGATGAAGATAGCAGGAAAGCAGAGGTTCAGAGGAACGAAAAGCATCTCCATTCGCTTATCTGAAATTCCTACCAATGATTTACATAAGTATCTCTATCTCTATTTTATTATATAATATTCGAAAACATCATTATCACTTTATATCTGCCTGACTGAGATTTACAAGGTGACCATAGCTTGCTTCATACCAACAATCTCCGTGGGATTCGACCCTTACTCACGTAAGGTATTACTTGGACGACCCAGTGCACTTGCTGGTTAGTTGTATCGAAGTTGTGAACCATGGTATTGGCACCATGTTCTTGGCGCCATTGCCAGGGAAAGAAAGAGCCATGAAATTTACATAATTAAAGTATAATCACGATTACGCGTACCAAGTTGCTCACGTTGCCAGGGATTGTTCGAGCCTGGACATCACAATTTTGTGCACCAAACTCCAACTTGGGTTCCTCTATAAAGGCCTTTATTGCATGAATAGGAAGGTCCTGGGCAATCCGATATAAAGCTTCCCCCACATGTGCCATCTTGATGCTGCTCCGAGTAATAAAATCCAAATGTCGAAGAAGAGAAACATTGTCAGTAGGAATGGTACCATATGGACAAATTTGCTGATCAACAAACTCGACAGCATCGAAATCGGGGGCATCCAAGTTGAAGGGCTCAGCTGTTTTCTGTCGTTTTGGAGGAGGAGCGCTAGTAGGAGAAGAGGTAGCAGCAGAAGTCTGGGGAGGATCAACCAAATAAACCCGAGGGGTAGGAATCATCCTCCTCGGTCCAGGAGAGCTTGGTACTGATGGCTTTGGTAGAACATGAGAGGATCCTTCCCCAGCCACCTTGACCGAGATGTTTTGGGCAGTCGTAGCCTTCCTCGCCTTTTTAAAGGCCCTCATGGAGTCATTATTTTTAACCATTTCTGAAAAATACAAACAAAACAAAGTTACAAAGCTGGAAGAAATAGAAAACAAGAAAGAAGTAAGCCAAAAGCAAAAAGAAGTTGACCACTACCCAGCTCGGCTCGGACAAGGGAAGGGTCTCCTAAAAATCTCTTTGTGTCAAGATGAGGAGGTTGTCCCCAAATCCCCTCCAACAAAGTCACGAAAGCCTGCTCAACCTCATCAAGTATTTCCCACGTATATCTAGATACTACAACTTTCTTTTGCCAACATAAGGGGAAGGTAGGTTCACCATTCGACTCTAAGAAAAATGGTCGAGCTCCCTCAACAGCTCAGACCTTGAAGAAGTAGTTGAAAACACTTTGTGCCCTTGGGCAGACCTGAAAGAAACCCAAGAAGCTTTCTTTTTGGTAGTCCCAGGCTTGGTCAAAACGAAAAGATATAGAAAGAGAGTTTGAGAAGGTGTGACATCCAACTCTTTGCAAAGCAACTGAAAGATCTTGATGAAGCCCCAGGAGTTTGGATGGAGCTAGGATGGGGCCACATTACACGACCACAACAAGTCAGTCTCAAAAGAAGTAAAAGGAAAAGTAATGTTCAGCTGGCTGAAAAAATAGTCATAGGCATAGAAGAAGGGATGTTCCCCTTGGGTCAAAGATGGAAAGCAACCCTTTCATCATAGTCTGGCACTACCAATTCATAATCTTTCTCCTGGTCTCTACGACTACAGATATGGTGATGTTTTCTAAGTTCCACAAGATACTCGGAATTAACTATTGAAACACATATCAGAACAAGGGAGTCCAACCAATCAGACATACCCTCAGGAACCTTGGAAGACGTTTCAACAATATTTTTGTGAGAAGACATGGCCAACTAGTCCTACAGCAAGAAAAAGAAAATGGATTACTAATCAAAACAGCTCGGGTGAAATCAAAACAGCTCGGACAACATGACTCAGAGCAATACAAATAGTAAAAGGAAAACCCCAAGACGCACACCAAGGTCCAGGGGCATCCTTTGGAGGCAGGGACAGAGTAAGGACTCAAAAAAAGTCTACAAGACTACACCCCAACAAAACCCTCAGCGAAGAAAAATAATCCCTTCCAAACAAGCAACAACACGAGAAGAAAATCAAAGCAAAGTCATTAGAAAATCGTCGTCTCTTACAACTCTATCAACAAAGAAAAACCATTAACAGGGCATAAAGTCATCAAAGGAGAAACCTTTTTAACAAAAAGACGTTCATAAAACCTCAAAAAATCAAAAGAACGATCAGAAAGCAGTGACAACATGCAAAGCCCTAAAAAGCATCAAACTACCAGGGAATTCACCCAAGAGCATACATAAGGTCGAAAGAAAATCAGAAACCATACATCACAGTGACAACCAAGCATGGTAATACAAAAAGGTTCAAGCTTTCCAACATAAATTCAAGCAAAACCGAAACTTTACCAAGGATAGAACAATGCAAGCACAAGGGAAGAATGACGAAAGAAGTAAAGAAACAGAAAGAAGAACCAACCTGAAAGAGAAGGAAGCGACGAGAAAGTTGAAGACGAAGGGGCAAAAATCGGGAATTGCCTTTCGAAAGTTCCAGTAACCACCAAATGATGCCACGAAGAGAAGCGTGAAAAAAGGCTCAGGCAAAAGACAGAAATACGGAAAAGGGTGAGCAACAGGGAAGAAGAAACGGAAGCCAAATCTTTGAAAAAATGAAAATTCAAAATGAAGAAAGGGGGAAAATAGCAAAGAGAAGAATTAATGGGTTATTAAAACCCTCACACGTTCCCAAGGCAAAGAGACGCGCGTTTCAAAAGAACAAAGGAACGCCTGTTTCAAAAAATTAAAAGAAAGAAAACGTTCCGCATTCAGAGGAATCTCTACAAAAGAAATCGACAATGCTCGAGCTCAACTTCTCCAGAGGAGGATTGAAATCCTAAAACTAAGGACTCGACCTCCGGAGGAAGATCGCACTCGAGCAGGGACACTGTTCATACCCTGGGTCAAGCTGTCCGACCTGGGTTGTTTGACAACAGGACGACCGACCTCTTCAGATCAGGACTACCCGACCTCTTCTCAAAGAGCTCGGCTAAATCACTAAGAAAGCCTAAAAAGGGCCCAAACAGAGGAACACAACCCAAATCCAAAGGCAGCCCAAGCCTATAGAGATAAGGGCGGTTCCCTTGAAGATAAGATAACTTCACTCAAAGATAAGATAAAGATAAGATAACTATCTTATCCCCAGGAAGGTCACTCCTCACTATTATAAATACACTGGAGCACCCAAGTATAACTCATACTTTGATTCTACTAAAAAAACCTGCTTAATACCCTTGCTAACTTATGCATCGGAGTCCCTTGCAGGTACCCCCACCCTCCGGTGACAAAGGATCAGCAGCATAGCCAGTCCAACAAATCGGACACGACAATTCCGGCCGCCACCCACCAGCCAGACGCGTCATCTCCGACTAGTACAAAAGATTTTGTCCGAGATCGACCTACAGTTTCAGGTAACCCTCGGAACAGTGGGTATAAAAAAAATACCAAAATATTTCACCATTTTTTAGGACATCTTTTTTTTATTTTTATTTGGCTTTGTTCATTTGAATTTTTACTTACTTTTATCAGACTATGTATATGATATTATTTTTTATGTATTTCACTGGTATTTTATCTTTCAATTTCACATTTATTTAGATTAACATATTAAACTATTAGTTTACTCATACCTTTTTTATTTTTAATATAAAAGTATTTCTTGCCAATTTTTATATGTTATTTTTCCTTTAGTCAGTAATATTAAATTATATTATGAAATTAGTTAACAAGATATATTCAAATGTCACAATTAAAATGATAGGATACTATAAAAGATGTTTAAATTGATGTTTCTTTTAGTACTTTTTCATCTATAAGTGATTTTGAGTTGTGTAATCACAACAACATTTAATTTACTATAATCCATTTTGATATAAAGTTTTCCAAACATAAATCACGTTAACACAAACATACTTCTCATAAAAATCACATTTGCAACATCAATTTTGAACTAACTCCCGTTAGTAAACTATAAATCAAACACACACTTAGGGTGTGTTTGGTTTAGGGTTTAGAGCATCAAACATATGCTTACTTATCTAGCTTTTGTGTTCACTTTTTTTCGTAGCATTGAAATTTAATGCCAATTCACTTTTGATCAAAATAAAAAGGAATGATTTTGAATTCAAATTCTCACTTTTCTTTTGTTTAAAAATCAGACCAAAAGGGATCTGAATTTGAAATCAATTCTCACACTAAACAAGCTTAATATGAAAATGAATTCTATTCTTAAATGAAATAGAATTCTTTCCTCACATTCAAATAGTTTTCAAGCAAACTCTAATCTAAACACAGATAAACGTTTGTGTCACTCATTGCAATTATTAACTAGGGGTAGTTTAGTACTTCAATGTGACTAAATGTGTTTTCTTATAAAACTCAGCAATACATTAACCGTCAACTAATGGTGGGAAGCAGGAAAGTTATGTGCATTCATTTTCATCGTTCCATTAACCATCCCACATCATCCAACTCATTCTAATTCATTTCTCGTATAGTTAACTGGTAGGAACTCTACCCCTCATGAATTTTGGTCTTCTTCTTCGTAACGGAATCCCATCATGTCAGACCTATCTTCAAGTTCCTCGACCAATGATCCATATTTTAGGACAATGACCGTGACGGAGATGGTGGACTTCTTGAGATAAAAATCTTCGAAGCGAGCATATGATAATGTCGAACAAGACTTCTTCGAAGGAAGCTTGAGTGCAAGGCAGACGCCATAGAGGTCAGTAGACTAGCGAAGCGAGAGGCCAAGTTACTGGGAGCCAACCTGGACAAGTTCGCCCATGGAGACAAAATGCGGGAGAGGATTGAGAAACTGGAGATAGAGATGGCGAGAGAAAAGAAAGAAGTAAAATTATTGCGCCGACAGGTTTCCACCTCAGCCGTTAGGGTTTGTACAAACAAAGGGATTATCTTCTGCCACACTTAAATAAAGGTATGTATACTACATGTTTATGCACATTTCAACTATGTTACTCAGCGTAATGCAACAACCTACTTAACACCGATTCTATACATGTGAGTATCATCCATATGGAGATAACATTCAAGGAGGACGCCTGGTAGTTGATGCCAGGGCATTTTGGCCAGTTTCACTGACCTTTTCTTTACTGTTTTTAGGGTAGTTTCATGCATTTCCGTAGGAAATAAGCTGGTTTTGGGTAGATATTCACTTACATCTTGATTCAAACATGCATTGTGCAATTTACATGATTTCATGAGGATTTTGCATGAATTGAAGGACAAATTGGATGTTGCATTTCCCATGACTTGGACTAGAACTTTGATGCACTTTATTACTTGATTTCAGGACAAAGGAAGCAAAGAAGAACCACATTAGTGGCTACGTTAGTTACACTAATGTTAACACTAACGTGGAATGGGAGTAACTTGCAAAGTTAATGAGAAAAGTGATTGCCAATAACGCTCTCGAAGCCATCATTGCCCATGTTAAGAGTCACGTTAACTAAGTTAACGTGAACTCTAACGTGGAAGAAAGGAAATGGAGCCAACGTTAGTCACACTTAACATTATCACTAACGTTAGACCAAGCTCATAAGTGGCCACGTTAGTCACCACGTTAACTTAGTTAACGTCGCCTCTAATTTTAAGAAGAAAGGGGGGAAGCCAACGTTAGTGACATTCAACATTATCACTAACGTTGGCCAAGTCACACTAGGCCACGTTAACTCCCACGTTAACCTAGTTAACATGGAAGCTAACATGAGGAAGGGAGGTGACGCCAACGTTAGTGACACCCAACATTGTCACTAACGTTGGAAGGAGCCCACACATGCCACCATGAGCCACGTTAACTCCCACGTTAACTTAGTTAACGTGGATAAGGGAATGTTGAACCAACGTTAGTGACACTCAACTTTGTCACTAACGTTGGAGATGGCTAGCATAGGCCACGTTAGAAGCCACGTTAACCTAGTTAACATGGACTCTAACGTGGGAGCTAAGGGGCACATTGGAACGTTGGTGACAATGTTAAGTGTCACTAACGTTCTCGAAGGTTGGCAAGCCTACATTAAAAGAGCCACGTTAACTAAGTTAACGTGGACTCTAACGTTGGGAAGGGGGAGGCTTCTCAACGTTATTGGGAAAGTTGAGTCCCAATAACGTGCGCGAAGGACAAAGAGGCAACGTTAGTGGCAACGTTTGTGCCACTAACGTTGAGGTTAACGTGGCTCTTGCTTGGGTAAGGAACGTTAGTGAAAAAGTTGAATGTCACTAACATTCTCGAACCCATATTTTCACTAAACGTTAACACCACTAACGTCCTGAGCTAAAGTCTCTGCCCACTTCACAATTTCTCTCTGCAAGTAAAGCCAAACCTAATGAAGAAGATAACTGCTTCAAACTCAAGATCCAAAGGCCCAGACCCAAGACTTGAAGAACCAACTAGAATAGTAGAAGAGTAGTATATATAGAAGTAACTTTGAATTATTTTGGGAGTTGGAAAATATAGGGAGCCTCTGGGCATAGAATTACTCTCTGAATTTACTTTCTCTGCACTTCTAGTTTTTATCATGTATTCTCCATCTTTGTTTTCATTTTCCAGAGCTGTGAACAACTAAACCCCTTTCATTGGGTTAGGGAGCTCTGTTGTAATTTGATGGATCAATACTAGTTTTCATCATTCTTCTTCTATCTTTTCTCTTGATTTTACTTGAAAGCTTTCGATCTTCATCCAATTGGGTAGTTATCTTGGAAAAGAAGCTATTCATACTTGGATCTCTTCTGAACCTTGAAAGATGAATGAAGAGATCAAGCTAGAAATGCTTTCTCATGCTGGACCAAATTGGGTTTGGATGGATATGTGACTATAATCCTCTCAACACATGATTTGGGAAATGCATGTGGTATAATCAGTGACCATATTTCATCTCTTCTCATGAGCAATTGACCAAGGAATTGGCTATTGATCAAGATTTGAGAGATTGAATTACAAGAAATTGTAATTCAATCACTTAAGATTGCCAAGGAGATCAATGAGAGCATTGATTGAGGAAGAGATGAAAATAAAATTGATCCGGAGAATGCAACATCTCCTAAGTCCAATGAACTCCCCATTTCTGATCTTACCCATTCTCTTTAATTTCTGTTATTTACTCTTATGAGCAATTCCCCCATTCCCATTTACAATTCTGTAATTTACTTCAGTAATTTACTTTCAGTTCTTTAATTCTAGCATTTACTTTTTCTGTCATTTACCTTCCCGCCATTTTATTTTCTGCAATTCTAAACTCAAATCCTGGATTTGCTCAACTAGAACATTCTTCTAATTAAAGTTGCTTGATCAATCAATCCTTGTGGGATTTGACCTCACTCTATTGTGAGTTTTTACTTGACGACAAATTCGGTACACTTGCCGAAGGAAATTTGTTAAGAGACAAGTTTTCCGTGCATCAAGTTTATGGCGCCGTTGCCGGGGATTGATTGTGCATCAACAATGATTAGATTGGAGGATAACTAGATTGAGCATTGTATTTTTGTTTGATTTAATTTTCTGTTTGAGTCATTTACTTCCTGTTTTAGTTAATTTCTTCCCTTCCCCATATTTTTTCTTTGTTATTTACCATTCATCTCACTAACCCACTAACTGTTTGATATATTGCATCACTCACACTAACAGTAATTCTGACAGATATACTTTCTGCACCTATTCTCTTTGCTTGTACTTGTTGGTTGTATGACAGGGAGAAGAAGCGGGGCTTCAACTTCCTTTGATTCTGAACCTGAGAGAACCTTCCTTAGACTAAGGAGGGAGGCAAGAGAAAAACGTGTAGTTAGTGCTGAAGAAGAGAAGGAACACTTTGAGGAATACTTTGAACCAAACATGGAAGAAAACATGGAAAACCATCATGAAGAAGAGGCTCACAACCATGGCGGAAGAGGTCGAGCAAATCATGCTGGGGAAAATAGAAGAGTTTTAGGCTCTTACATCAATCCAAACCCAGGAAACTGTGGAAGTAGCATTCAAAAGCTAACCATCCATGCCAACAATTTTGAACTAAAACCACAGCTCATCACCCTTGTTCAGAACAACTGTTCGTTCGGAGGAAGTGTCCAAGAGGACCCCAATCAACATCTAACTACCTTCTTGAGAATATGTGACATAGTGAAGTCTAATGGTGTTCATCCTGACGCCTATAGACTGCTCTTATTTCCATTCTCACTCAAGGATAAGGCAGCCAAGTGGCTGTAGTCTTTCCCAAGGGAGAGCTTGACAACTTGGAAAGATGTGGTGAACAAATTCTTAGCAAGATTTTACCCTCCTCAACGAATCAATAGGCTGAGAGCTGAGGTCCAAACTTTTAGGCAACAAGATGGTGAGACTCTATATGAAGCATGGGAGATGTTTAAAGACCTAACAAGGAGGTGCCCACCCGATATGTTCAATGAATGGGTACAGCTGCACATCTTCTATGAAGGGCTCTCTTATGAGTCAAAGAAGGCCGTAGACCATTCATCCGGAGGATCTTTGAACAAGAAGAAGACCATTGAGGAGGCCATAGATGTCATTGAAACAGTAGCAGAGAACGACTACTTCTATGCTTCCGAAAGAGGGAACACAAGAGGAGTAATGGAGCTAAATAATGTAGATGCTCTGCTGGCCCAAAATAAGCTCATTACCCAGCAGCTGGCTGACCTCACCAAGAAGATGGAGAGGAACCAAGTAGCAGTAATCTCCACTTCATCAACAACCCAAGAAGGAGTGAATGAAGAAGCAGAGGGTAGTCAGGAGCAAGCCAACTACATTGGGAATTCACCTAGGCAAAACCATGATCCATACTCCAAGACCTACAACCCTGGATGGAGAAATCACCCAAACTTTGGGTGGAGAAATCAACAAGACCAAAGCCTTGATCAAAGACGCCCAAATCCAAACAATGTAGCCACCCAACACTTTACATCTAGACCATATCAACACCCCCATAACAACACCTCTCCACATTCATATCAAGGCCAGAATAACCTTTCTCAGCCTGACCTATTATCATGTGATGAAAGAATCTCAAAGATTGAGAATCTACTTGAAGGCATAGGCAAAGAGATTCAAGATAGTAAAGCGTTTCGAGAAGAGGTGATGTCCAATATGCAGAATCAGGATGCTGCCATCAAGAAACTGGAGACACAGATTGGCTACTTATTCAAGCAAATTCCAAGCCACAACCTTCGCAGCAAGACTAGCTCAACACGAAGGGAAGAGTGCCAGGCTATCACCCTTAGAAGTGGGAAGGAACTGAAGGAAACCTCCCAGAAACCACAAGAAAAGGAATAAGATAAAGAGGAAGAAGAGCAGGATGGAGCTCAAGTTCCTAATCTGAGTTCACAAAAAGGGGAAGGAGTGCTTAAGCCAGATGCCCCAAGAGTCCCATACCCTCAGCAATTAAGGAAGAAGGGGGATGACAATCAGTTTTCGAGATTTTTGGAAATCTTCAAGAAACTGCAAATCAACATACCCTTTGCTGAAGCAATAGAAAAAATGCCACTCTACGCCAAGTTCTTGAAGGAGCTCATGACTAAGAAGAGAAGTTGGAAGAATAATGAGACTGTGATACTAACCGAAGAATGTAGTGCTATCATTCAGCACAAACTACCCCAGAAATTGAAGGATCCCGGGAGTTTTCAGATCCCCTGTATTATAGGGGAAATCACAGTGAAAAAGGCTCTTTGTGACTAGGAGCCAGCATCAATTTGATGTCGGTAGCTATGATGAGAAAGATGAAGATTGAGGAAGCTAAACCAACAAAGATGGCCTTACAATTGGCAGACCGATCGTTCAAGTTCCCGCATGGCGTCATAGAAGATTTGCTGGTAAAAGTGGGAAATTTTATCTTCCCAGCACACTTTGTAGTGCTGGACATGCAGGAGGAAGCCAAGGCCTCCATCATCCTGGGAAGGCCATTCTTGGCCACTGCTGGAGCTGTCATTGATGTACAAAAAGGAGATCTCACCCTGAGATTACACAATGAAAAGATGACGATCAATGTGTTCAAAGCCATGAGTTACCCACCAGAGCAAATGGGAGAGTGTATGAGGTTGGACTCACTTGAAGACGCAGTGCAAGAAAATTTTGAAGAAGAAGAACCTGAAGGTATAATAGAGGAGGAGCCTACGTTTAGTGAAGAGGTTGCAACAGCAGAGATTCAAATACAAGGTGCACCAAAGGAAGAGAACGAAAAGTCAGAAGCTCCCAAACTTGAACTCAAAGCATTGCCACCCTCTCTCAAATATGCATACTTAGGAGAGGATGAAAATTACCCAGTAATTATAAGCTCATGCCTCAGCCAAGATCAAGAGGATGAACTGCTCAAAGTACTGCGAAACCACAAAGATGCCATTGGTTGGACTCTTACTGACTTGAAGGGGATAAGTTCGGCCATATGTATGCACAAGATACTGCTGGAAGATGATGCCAAACCATCCATACAATCCCAAAGGAGGCTGAACCCAATCATGAAGGAAGTGGTACAGAAAGAAGTTATGAAGTTATGGCAGGGAGGGGTAATTTACCCGATCTCAGACAGCCCTTGGGTCAGCCCCGTGCATGTTGTCCCAAAAAAGGGAGGAATTACCGTGGTTCCCAATGAGAAGAACGAACTAATTCCTACAAGGACAGTCACAGGATGGTGGATGTGCATAGACTACAGGAAGCTCAACGAGGCTACGCGAAAAGATCATTTCCCCCTTCCATTCATGGATCAGATGTTGGAAAGACTCGCAGGGCACGCTTATTATTGTTTTCTCGACGGTTATTCAGGATATAACCAAATAGTGGTTGATCCAAGAGATCAAGAGAAAACCTCATTCACTTGCCCATATGGAGTGTTTGCCTACAGGCGCATGCCATTTGGGCTATGTAATGCACCTGCGACTTTCCAACGCTGCATGCTTTCTATCTTTTCAGATATGATAGAAAAATTCATTAAAGTTTTTATGGATGACTTCTCGGTATTCGGAGATTTCTTTCCTAGTTACCTACATCACCTCGCCTTGGTATTGAAAAGATGCCAAGAGACCAATCTGGTCTTGAACTGGGAGAAATGTCACTTTATGGTGACAGGAGGAATAGTCCTTGGTCACAAAGTTTCTAACCAAGGCATTGAGGTTGACAGAGCCAAAGTAGAACTTATTGAGAAACTGCCCCCACCCAGTGATGTCAGGGCAATTAGGAGCTTTTTAGGGCATGCTGGTTTTTACAGAAGGTTTATTAAAGATTTTTCAAAGATAGCCAAGCCCTTAAGCAATCTCCTTGTATCAGATACACCATTTATCTTTGATGAAACATACATGTTAGTCTTTGAAAATTTGAAAATGAGGTTGTCCTCTGCTCCTATCATTTTCCCACCTGATTGGAATTTACCATTTGAATTGATGTGTGACGCATCTGATTTTGCAATTGGGGCAGTGTTGGGACAGAGGAAAGATAACTTAGTCCATGTGATATACTATGCGAGCAAAGTCCTTAATGATACTCAAAGAAATTATACCACTACTGAAAAGGAATTGCTGGCAATAGTTTTTGCATTTGACAAGTTTAGATCATACCTCATTGGTGCTAAAGTGATTGTTTTTACGGATCACACAGTACTTAAATATTTGTTTGCCAAGCAAGAATCAAAACCAAGACTAATAAGATGGATCTTATTGTTGCAGGAATTCAATATTGAGATCAGAGACAAGAAAGGAGTGGAGAACAAGGTAGCAGATCACCTATCCAGGATTCCTCATGATAAAAGTGGAACACCTGATACAAGTGTGAATGAGTTCTTCCCTGATGAGCAGTTAATGCTAGTTCACAAAGCACCATGGTTCGCAGACATTGCAAACTTCAAGGAAACTGGGGCATTGCCTCCAGAGATCAATAAACATCAAAAAAGGAAGCTCATGAATGATGCAAAGTACTTTATCTGGGATGAGCCATATCTATTCAAGAAGTGTTCAGATGGAATCCTTAGAAGATGTGTTTCGGAAGAAGAAGGACGAGAGGTCCTATGGAATTGCCACGGCTCATGCTATGGAGGCCACTTTGGAGGGGATAGAACTGCAGCTAAGGTGTTACAAAGCGGATTCTTTTGGCCCACCCTTTTCAAGGATGGCAAAGAACTAGTAAAGAGCTACAATGAATGCCAAAGATCTGGAAACTTGCCCAAAAGAAATGAGATGCCACAAAATTTCATCTTGGAACTGGAATTGTTTGATGTTTAGGGAATCGATTTCATGGGACCATTCCCAACCTCATATGCAAACAAATACATCCTGGTAGCAGTGGATTATGTTTCCAAGTGGGTAGAGGCTATTGCAACCCCAACGAATGATAACAGGGTAGTCATGAACTTCCTCAAGAAGAATATCTTTAGCCGGTTTGGAGTCCCACGAGCGCTTATCAGTGATGGAGGGAGCCATTTTTGTAACAGACCACTAGAAGCTCTTCTCCTACGATATGGGGTAAAACACAAGGTAGCCACACCCTACCATCCCCAAACAAGTGGACAAACTGAGATATCCAACAGAGAACTAAAGAGGATCCTGGAAAAGACTGTGGGTGCATCAAGAAAGGATTGGTCGAAGAAGCTGGATGATGCTCTTTGGGCATACAGAACAGCATTCAAAACACCACTTGGAATGTCCCCATACCAACTAGTGTATGGGAAGGCTTGCCATTTACCACTGGAGCTAGAACACAGGGCTCTTTGGGCTATCAAGATACTAAATTTTGACAGCATTGCTGCTGGTGCAAAGAGGATCTTGCAGCTGCAAGAGATGGAGGAATTCAGGTCACAAGCCTATGAAAATACCAAGATGTATAAAGAGAAGGCAAAGAGAAGACATGACCTGCATCTTGCACCCAGGAGTTTCGAAAAGGGGCAGCGAGTACTCCTTTACAATTCCAAATTGAGACTATTCCCAGGAAAACTCAAATCAAGGTGGTCCGGACCTTTTCTTGTCACAAAAGTTTTGCCATATGGACACATCGAAATCATGGATGAAGGGTCAGAGAGGACTTTTACAGTGAACGGACAAAGACTCAAGCATTATCTGGGCAACATGGAGGAAAACCCCAGAGTGAATTACCATCTCAAGTAAAGGAGGAACCGTGGAGCTAGCGACGATAAAAGAGCGCTCTATTGGGAGGCAACCCAACCTCAGGTAGTTTCCTTTTCATCTTTATTTCAATAAGGATCGCAAGTTGTTTCCCCTGTATTGCGAGGAGCTAAGTTTGGTGTTCCACACCAAAACAATTCAAGAGTGAAAGTGTGATTCTAAGTTTGGTGTTCCACCAAAAGAATCACACTCCATTCCAAAAGCACATTGCTAGCTCCAACCAATCAAGGGAAACCACTTAGATGTAGTTAGACTTTAGTAATAATTGTTGTGTTAACAACAAGATATGAGGTTCTCTGCATATATGCAATGTTTTGTACTGGGCAAGGAACTAAGTTTGGTGTTCACACACCAAATTAAGTTCATGCAAGCTAACTATGTCGCAAGTGCTGTGGGAACAAGCAACTTTCAATTACTTTGCAGGAATCTTATAAGGAAATGGTGCACCTTCACCCAAGGAAGTGAAGTAGCGAGAACTAGGATGATGACAAAGAAAGAGGGCAACTAGAAATCATCACCCGAAGGTTGCATTGTTACTTAATTCCATTATACTCAGAATTGTGGAAAATTGGAAGTCCGAATGCACTTTTGATTAATAGTTACTCGTAGTTGGAACCTTTTTTCAATTTTGTCTCTTAAGTTTTGTGTTGAAGAGGTCTATGCTTGCTGGTCTTTATGTCACTGCATCCTCTCTTTGCTTAAGTGTATGATTGTCCCTTTAAATCAAATGAAAAAGAGAATGAGTGTTTTTAAAGACCAGAGAGGAGTTCATACTATAGAGTGAGTTCATGAGTTTATGGTATAGTCATAAGTTAGCTAAGTTGGTTCAACCATAAGGTGGGAGGACAACTATCTGTCAGGAATACTATGCTTGTGACACACCCCATGAGACTAGCTAAATAAGAAGATCCTAATAAGAAAAAGGGAAAAGAACAATAAAGGTTAAAAAATAAAGAAAAAGAGTAAGCAATAAGGCTAGGCACCAATAGTTTTAATCTTGAGGCATGTGTCTGTGGTGTTCCTGTGTGAGGAATCTACTTGGATGAATAAGCTCTTAGGGGTGCCTTATCACTTGGTAACTTGGGTTAACTAACTCGGGATTATCAGCTGAAAGTCCACTATCAAGAGTAACCCTCACTACAGAGCATTTAGTAACCCAAAGAGGTGCTGGACACCAAGGTCTCAAGAGAAGAAAATAAATAAACTATATGCCTGTGGTGTGTATGTATGGGGGAGAGACTTGAGCAAGTAAGTCCTTAGGGGTGCTTCAACACCTAGCACCTTGAACCAACTGGTTCGGGAGTGTTGGCTGAAAGCTTATTTTAAAGAGTTGCCCCCTTACAGAACACTTAGCCTAAGAACACAAATAAGCCCTGAAATAACAACAAAAAGATCAATAAATAAAAGTTTCATGGGATGCAATCACAGTGAGTATTCTAGGACATGATAAAGGTCTGAAAGCCAGGAATGAACCTAAGTTGCTATGCATGAAACCATCATAAAACCAGGGACATGACTTCCACAAGAATGACTTATTTCTCTTGGCATTCCATTCATCATTCTCTTGTTCCAGTACTTGCTTAGGGACAAGCAAGCTTTAAGTTTGGTGTTGTGATGCCAGGGCATTTTGGCCAGTTTCACTGACCTTTTCTTTACTGTTTTTAGCGTAGTTTCATGCATTTCCGTAGGAAATAAGCTGGTTTTTGGTAGATATTCACTTACATCTTGATTCAAGCATGCATTGTGCAATTTACATGATTTCATGAGGATTTTGCATGAATTGAAGGACAAATTGGATGTTGCATTTCCCATGACTTGGACTAGAACTTTGATGCACTTTATTGCTTGATTTCAGGACAAAGGAAGCAAAGAAGAACCACATTAGTGGCTACGTTAGTTACACTAACGTTAACACTAACGTGGAATGGGAGTAACTTGCAAAGTTAATGAGAAAAGTGATTGCCAATAACGCTCTCGAAGCCATCATTGCCCACGTTAAGAGTCACGTTAACTAAGTTAACGTGAACTCTAACGTGGAAGAAAGGAAATGGAGCCAACGTTAGTCACACTTAACATTATCACTAACGTTGGACCAAGCTCATAAGTGGCCACGTTAGTCACCACGTTAACTTAGTAAACGTGGCCTCTAATGTTAAGAAGAAAGGGGGGAAGCCAACGTTAGTGACATTCAACATTATCACTAACGTTGGCCAAGTCACACTAGGCCACGTTAACTCCCACGTTAACCTAGTTAACGTGGAAGCTAACGTGAGGAAGGGAGGTGACGCCAACGTTAGTGACACCCAACATTGTCACTAACGTTGGAAGAAGCCCACACATGCCACCATGAGCCACGTTAACTTAGTTAACATGGAAGCTAACGGGGATAAGGGAATGTTGAACCAACGTTAGTGACACTCAACTTTGTCACTAACGTTGGAGATGGCTAGCATAGGCCACGTTAGAAGCCACGTTAACCTAGTTAACGTGGACTCTAACGTGGGAGCTAAGGGGCACATTGGAACGTTAGTGACAATGTTAAGTGTCACTAACGTTCTCGAAGGTTGGCAAGCCTACGTTAAAAGAGCCACATTAACTAAGTTAACGTGGACTCTAACGTTGGGAAGGGGGAGGCTTCTCAACGTTATTGAGAAAATTGAGTCCCAATAACGTGCGCGAAGGACAAAGAGGCAACGTTAGTGGCAATGTTTGTGCCACTAATGTTGAGGTTAACGTGGCTTTTTCTTGGGTAAGGAACGTTAGTGAAAAAGTTGAATGTCACTAACGTTCTCGAACCCATATTTTCACTGAACGTTAACACCACTAACGTCCTGAGCTAAAGTCTCTGCCCACTTCACAATTTCTCTCTGCAAGTAAAGCCAAACCCAATGAAGAAGATAACTGCTTCAAACTCAAGATCCAAAGGCCCAGACCCAAGACTTGAAGAACCAACTAGAAGAGTAGAAGAGTAGTATATATAGAAGTAACTTTGAATTATTTTGGGAGTTGGAAAATATAGGGAGCCTCTGGGCATAGAATTACTCTCTGTATTTACTTTCTCTGCACTTCTAGTTTTCATCATGTATTCTCCATCTTTGTTTTCATTTTCCAGAGCTATGAACAACTAAACCCCTTTCATTGGGTTAGGGAGCTCTGTTGTAATTTGATGGATCAATACTAGTTTTCATTATTCTTCTTCTATCTTTTCTCTTGATTTTACTTGAAAGCTTTCGATCTTCATCCAATTGGGTAGTTATCTTGGAAAAGAAGCTATTCATACTTGGATCTCTTCTGAACCTTGAAAGAGGAATGAAGAGATCAAGCTAGAAATGCTTTCTCATGCTGGACCAAATTGGGTTTGGATGGATATGTGACTATAATCCTCTCAACACTTGATTTGGGAAATGCATGTGGTATAATTAGTGACCATATTTCATCTCTTCTCATGAGCAATTGACCAAGGAATTGGCTATTGATCAAGATTTGAGAGATTGAATTACAAGAAATTGTAATTCAATCACTTAAGATTGCCAAGGAGATCAATGAGTGCATTGATTGAGGAAGAGATGAAAATGAAATTGATCCGGAGAATGCAACATCTTCTAAGCCCAATGAACTCCCCATTTCTGATCTTACCCATTCTCTTTAATTTCTGTTATTTACTCTTATGAGCAATTCCCCCATTCCCATTTACAATTCTGCAATTTACTTCAGTAATTTACTTTCAGTTCTTTAATTCTAGCATTTACTTTTTCTGTCATTTACCTTCCCGCCATTTTATTTTCTGCAATTCTAAACTCAAATCCTGGATTTGCTCAACTAAAACATTCCTCTAATTAAAGTTGCTTGATCAATCAATCCTTGTGGGATTCGACCTCACTCTATTGTGAGTTTTTACTTGACGACAAATTCGGTACACTTGCCGAAGGAAATTTGTTAAGAGACAAGTTTTTCGTGCATCAGTAGTCCCACCATTAGAGCCGGAATAGAAACTAGCAGTGGCAACATGCCAGCAGCAGAAGGTGAGATCTTGGTAGAACTAAATTATTAACTGACCAAATATGTACATGGATTCTAGTTTAATGTCTTTTGTATTTCTTGTGTTTTGTTTTTTATCCATCATCATATTGCCATGAACAATGTTTTAATTATAATTAATAATTAATTATTTTATTGTATATATCTTATTTTGATATGAATTATCGATCCCATTAAATAAGGAAAACTAATTAAAGAGTTAATGATAAGTAATAAGTCAAACTAATTAAAGAGTTAACGAGAAGTAATGGTTATAGTGTATAATTATGCTAGTGTTACAATAATTTCTCTAGTCCACGGTGTATAACTATTTCTGCCAAAGAACGAAATCCTGATTTTTTCAAGTAGATAGTGGATGATCTATTTCAAATATTCGTTATGCACTTGTGAACTTAAGTTATTGCAAGTTGTCATGTATAGTTCATGGCTTAACTATGGTCTCCCCAGGTAGTTTCTAATTTCGTTTGCCACTTGTGAACAGAATTTTATTTAACCTGACTGTGATCAACAATTAATTAATATGACACAAAGAAATTCAAATTTCAAGGGTAACTTAAACGAGATATTGCATAGCTTAAAACTACGTTCAGCAAGCAATTAGGTAGTCATTGATACAAACCAGTTAACATAACATAAAACAAGTTGTTCAAAAGGTTACCAAAAAATTATGCAACCAGCCATTAAATAAAAGCAAAATACATTAACCATAAAGTCATTTTCTCATTTGTTTTTATCGAACCCAGCATGAGCTGTTTCACCAGCGGCCTCATTGGTTTTATTCCTTGGGGAACCTGCACCTACAAATGAGAGTAAATATCTTAATACGGGGGAGTAAATTACCTACAAGGAACTCAATTCGGTCACACAATGCAAATACCTTTGTCACTTCTTTGATTCTGGCAGACGGTCCCGTCTTCGTTGCATCCCTCGTTCGTTGGCTCGGCTTCTGATGAGCGGATAATTTATACCCTTTTTGGCATTGTTTTTACCTATTTTTTAGTATGTTTTAGTTACTTTTTATTATATTTTTATTAGTTTTTATTCAAAAATAACAATTCTAGACATTACTATGAGTTTGTGTATTTTTCTATGATTTCAGGTATTTTCTGTTTGAAATTGAGGGACCTGAGCAAAAATCTGATTCAGAGGCTGAAAAAGGACTACAGATGCTGTTGGATTCTAACCCTCCTGTACTCAAAATGGATATTTTGGAGCTATAGAAGCCCAATTGACGCGCTTTTACTTGCGTTGGAAAGTAGACGTCCTGGGCCTTCCAGCAATATATAATAGTCCATACTTTGTTCGAGATTTAATGGCCCAAACTGGCGTCCAAAGACAGCCTAAAACATCTTGGCGTAAAACGCCCAAACTGGTACCAGAATTGGAGTTAAACGCCCAAACTAGCACCAAAGCTGGTGTTTAACTCCAGGAACAACCTATGCACGTGTAAAGCTCAATGCTCAGCCCAAGCACACATCAAGTGGGCTCCGGAAGTGGATTTCTGCACTATTTGCACTTAGTTACTCATTTTCTGTAAACCTAGGTTACTAGTTTAGTATAAAAACTACTTTTAGAGATCCAGTTTTCATCTTTGGAATATCTTTTAATCACTTTGATCTTAGAGACCATTGTACACGTTTGGAGGTTGGCTATTCGGCCATGCCTAGACCTCTTTTCACTTATGTATTTTCTACGGTGGAGTTTCTACACCCCATAGATTAAGGTGTGGAGCTCTGCTGTTCTTCATGAATTAATGCAATTACTACTGTTTTCTATTCAATTCACGCCTACTTCTTCTCCAAGATATACTCTCGTACTTAATTTAGTTAAGTCAGAATGAAGGGGTGACCCGTGACAATCACCCAATCTTCGTTACTCGCTTAGCCAAGATCCGCGTGCCTGACAACCACAAAGCGGTCTACATGATGTTCAACGTAGTCATTGAACGACAGCTGGAGTATATTCTCTTGGATATCTAATACACAGATCGAGTCTGTGAGATTAGTATCTTCGTAGTATAGGCTAGAATAATTGGCAAGCATTCCTGGGATCTGAAAAATCTAAACTTTGTCTGTGGTATTCCGAGTAGGATCCGGGAAGGGATGACTGTGACGAGCTTCAAACCTACGAATGTTGGGCGCAAGTGACAGTGTGCAAAAGGATTAATTGATTCTATTCCAACGCTAGTGGGAACCGACAAATGATTAGCCATGCGGTAGCTTTACCTGGTATTTTTCATCCGAGATGAGAAATCCGACAGTTGATTAGCCGTGCAGAAACCGTAGAGGACCATTTTCACTGAGAGGATCTTACAGCTTGCCATGGAAGGAAGTAATGCATGGTTGGAAGAAGGCAATAGGAAAGCAGAGGTTCAGGAGCAACAAAGCATCTCCAGACGCTTATCTGAAATTCCCACCAATGAATTACATAAGTAACTCAATCTTATTTTATGTTCTATTTATCTTTTAATTATCAAAACTCTATAACCATTTGAATCCGCCTGACTGAGATTTACAAGATGACCATAGCTTTCTTCAAGCCGACAATCTCCGTGGGATCGACCCTTACTCACGTAAGGTTTATTACTTGGACGACCCAGTGCACTTGCTGGTTAGTTGTGCGGAGATGTGAAAAGTGTGAATCACGATTTCCGTGTACCAGCTTCCACATAGGAGCCTTTCATTAAGGCTGTTGTGTTCTCTTCCAAGGTCACTACCCTGTCTAGCAACTCACAGAATTTGGCCTTAGCCTTGCTCTTTTGGTGACATAGTTTTTCATTCCCCGCCTTCAGATGTTTTTCTCAATACTGCATTTTTTTGTTGAAAAAGTTCGTGCTTGTCGTGGGCAAGTCTCAACAGCATATCGTAGCGCCTCACTCTCTTCTGTCCATCCTTGACTTCCTTCTCCTTCTTCTTCACCTGTACCTTGGAGGTCAACTTTGCTACTTTAGCCATCGTCAACTGCTCGTTGTAGAAGGTATATTTTCTCTTCAAGTTCTACATTTTTTTTATTTTTTGAATTAATGAAGAAAGAGAAAAACAACTAAAAAACACCAAACTTAAAAATTTTTAGATCAAAGACATTAGTTTTTCAAAAATTATAAAGAAAAATACTAAAAGACACCAAACTTAAAAATTTTAAGATCAAAACAAGAAAAGAAACAAGAACAACTTGAATACCAAGAAGAACACCAAAGAACAAATTCAAAAATTTTGAGAAAATAAAGAACACACAAAGGACACCAAACTTAAGAACTGACACTAGACTCAAACAAAAGACAAAGATTAATAAGGAAAAGAAAATATTTTTGGATTTTTTTTATTTTTTAAAAATGAAAACAAAAGACTCAAACAGAATAGTAAAAAGTACCTAATCTAAACAACAAGATAATCCGATAGTTTGTCAAGCTCGAACAATCCCTGACAACGGTGCCAAAAACTTGGTGTACGAAATTGACTCCGTAATATTCGCACAAAAAGACCGGCAAGTGCACCACGTCGTCAAAGTAATATCTCAGGTGAGTGAGGGTCGATCCCACGAGGATTAATAGATCAAGCAACAATAGTCAATTTATTATTCTAGTCAGACAATCAAAATTTAAGGTTTTAATAGCAAATAACATAAAAACAGAAAATTAAATAAGAGCAAACTAAAATTGGTTAAGAAAATAATATGATAAAAATAGTTAAGGTGTTAGAGATATTTAAATTTCCGGATTAATATTCAATGTTAACTACCTTGATCATGCAAAGATTATGTTCATGGCAAACCTTAAGTGATTAAACCCTAATTCCTTAGTAATTTAATTTCTTCTAACTCAATCAACCGCCAATTCCTTGGTCACTTGATTGAATTAGAATATTAAGTTCAATTCTAGTTTATGAGCCACAGAAACCCTAGATACCCAAAAATAAGACGATTATATTATGTATCACATTAAATCCAGATAAATAGAGAGTTGTGAGGAATTGATTTCAAGATGTAATTCTAATGATATAACGTTTCTAAGATTCAAATAGAATTCAAGTTGAATTATAGTTATTTCCTAATAATCACTAATTCTTAGAATGAAGAACGAAACCAATTCTTAAACAATAATAAAAACATTAATCAAGAGTAGAAGAACAAATAGTTATTAATCCATCAAAGTAAATAGAGCTCTTAACCTTAACAATGGAGGCTTAGTTCCTCATGGAGAAAATAAACCCTAATAGAGAAAAGTATGAAAGTGTGGAATGAAAATTAAGAGAGGAGCATAGGTCAAGATCTCTTCTTCTTTTATATCTAATCCTAATTAATGTAAAATATATTTTCTAAAACTAAATAATATCTTTTCCTATTTGTAAATAAAATAAAATTTTTAATAAAAAATTAAATAAAATCTTCGTGCCAATGCTTGATGGATATGGGGACCAGCGTTTTCCTTTGAACTGGCGCCTAACTTCAAGAAAGTGAAGTTAAGTGCTGCCTTGGCCGAATGGAACTTGAAGCTTCTCCTTTCATATGGCGCCTAACTTGGGAAATTCCAAGTTAGGCGCCGCCTTGGCTGAATGAACTTTGAACATTTTATGATCATGGCGCCTAACTTGGGAAATTCCAAGTTAGGCGCCACCTTGTCCATGTGTCCTTGAAGAAAGTGTAGACTGTTATATATCGATGGAAAGCTCTGCAAGTTAGCTTTTCAATGTCAGAAGAACCGCATCAATTGGACCTCTATAGTTCAAGTTATTCCTGTTGGAGTGCAAGGTGGTCAGGGTTGACAGTATCCATGAATTCTCTTTGCACTTGTCTTCAATTCTTGATTCCTCCTTGTGCTTTTGCTTCTATTTTTCTAAATTTCCTTGCAAGAATCGTGAAATAAAAAAGATGAAAGCAATATCCAATTTAAACACCAAAACTCTCCATAATTAAGCATTATACATTTATTTGGTATATGAAAAAGCATAGAAAAGCACAACATGATACGCACGCATCACAATACCAAACCTAAACTTTGCTTGTCCTCAAGCAAACAAAGAATCATGCAATATAAATTGACAATCCAAGGGGGGAAGAATAGCAATTTTAATGTTTATGGTTGGCTAGTTAACTAGGCATGCACACTCACAAAAGAATTTCAAATGATTGATGATTTTATCTTGATCACTTTATAAAATCTTTTCTTATATTCCTTCCTTGAAACAAGCTTTTCATTTGCTTCTTTTCTTAGCTTCTTAGATGCTTTGCACCATTTGTTTTTATAGCCTTTGTTTTCAAGTATTACCACCTGATACATAAGTACCATAAGCATATAACTAGAGAACTTTTTAAGCTTTGCTTTTGTTTCTTTTCTTTGCTCTCTAATCATTGATGCTCAGAGCCTTAAGCTTTGAGGGGGTGCTTTGCACATGAGCCTAACCTTGACTCTAAGTGTTTTGTTTTCAAGCTTTTTGCTTGATGCATAAACACCACAAGTACTTGACTAAATGAGTTGTCATTGGTACTCAGAGCCTTCAGCTTTCCCATTTTCCCCTTTCTCTTTTTTTTTCTTTACTTGATCATTAATTGACAAGCTTCTTCAAGGTTTTCAAAATTTCAAAGATTTTATAAAGTTTTCTAGATAAAAATTTCAATCAAACAAAATTCAAATGTGTTTGACCAAAAATAGTCATGCTAGCCTTCCAATACTCATATGCTCATACTAGCTTCTTTTTTAATTACCCTATTTGTTGATGATCATGATGCTTAATTGCTTTGACTCACAAATTTCAAGATGATAATCATGACATAAAGACAATATGTTACAATTCAAAATTATATTATGCTTATCTAAAAGGAAGAACACACATGCATATAATTAAAAAAGAAGGAAACATCCTTAGCTCTCTCTACCTTTCTCTTCATCATCTTCTTTTTTATCCCCTTTTAAGCTATGTAGAGCATAACTTCTAACACCAAACTTAGAATGGTTGCTTGTCCTCAAGCAACAAAGAAAGAGAAATAATGGTGATGGAAATAAGAGTAAATAGGACTAGCAAGTAAAAGGAAATCAAGCAATGCAGAGACCTTATTCAAAATAAATTAATCAAATTAAAACAAAACTCAAGGAAAACTAAAATAGTATAAAATAGCTAGATTGCTAATGTGTTGCATGGTAATTGTGGCAACACCAAACCTGGTGTGAGGACACCAAACTTAGTTTGATACAATCTATGTGAAACTAGGCCAAGTACCCAGTGGGATGCAAATTTGGTGTAGCACACCAAACTTAATCCATGAACACATACGCAATCTTAAGAAAAACAAAAAGGAGAATGAAAAGAAAATATCAAACGTTGGGTTGCCTCCCAATAAACGCTTCTTTAACATCACTAGCTTGACGGTTGTTCTTGAATTTTCTTCCTCTTCTTCGAGTTGGTTAAAAGAAATGACTCCAAGGGAGAAGAGGAGAAAATTAGTTCCCCCTGACATAAATTCCTCCTAACAAGCTTTCTTTTATTGTTATTAGCTTGATTCACCTTGCTTGTTGGGGTAGAGGTTAGATTGCTTTTTGCTGACCTTCTTTTTTTCATGGATATTTTTTTTGTTTCTTGGTCACAATCCCCTTTTCAGTGCTTTCTTTGGTTGCCTTAACTTCTTTGATTTCAAAATTTGGGTGCTGTGCGATGGTTGGAGTGTAACCTTCATCAAGAACTTCTTGAATTAGTGGTTCAATAAACTCACCCTCTATGCCACTCTCTGCTTCATTGGAGTGTAGATTCCCATAATTATTTTCATCCCTTACAACCTCCTTTGTTTGTGCATCTTCCTCTTCTTCCATGTGTGAGGGTGAAGAGTTCTCTAATTCACTGGAGTATGAACTCCTTTGATTGATTTCATCACTTTCTTCTATATGAGCTTGCATTGTATCTCTTGGGAAGGAATTTGCTTGTTCCTCTTCTTGGGGCTTGATAATCAACTCCACATATTTCTCTATATTTTTGAAACTCATCCTTATATCATGTATGCATTCTTTCATGACAAGCTCAAGAGCTGATGGTTCTTGATATGAATAAGGAGATGGTGGCTCTTGATATGAATAAAAAAGGAGATGATGGTTCTTGATAAGAGTAAAAAGAGGATGGTTCTTGGTATGAATAGGGAGATGATGGCTCTTGATATGAGTAGAAAGATGATGGTTCTTGATATGGATAGAGAGGTGGTGGTTCTTGGTATGAATGTGGAGATGGTGGTTTTTGATAGTTGGAACATGGAGCACTGAAATTTCTTTGGTCGTGATTTTTCCTACCAAAATTTGAGTAGTTCCTCCATCCACAGTAATATGAATCACTCCTTAAGTGTGAGTAGTAAATCATGTGATCTCTCTCCATTATTTTCCTTAGCATAAAATACCAAATAGAATTAAACGCACCATGTGGTAAACAGAAAAGCTAAGAAGAAAGAACAAAAAGAGATATTAAATTTTTTTTCTTTTTTTAAAAAAAAAACATTTTTTAAATATAAAAAAATTCAAAAAAGGAAAAATATAATGTAAAAATAAAATAAGAAAATTAAACAAAGAAAAAGTCTAATCTAAGTAATTAATCAGCTGGTAGTTGTTAATCACAATTAATCCCCGGCAACGGCACCAAAAACTTGGTGCAGAATTAGAATACCACAACTGAATCGGCAAGTACACCGGGTCGTACCAAGTAATATCTCAGGTGAGTGAGGGTCGATCCCACGAGGATTAATAGATCAAGCAACAATAGTCAATTGATTATTCTAGTCAGACAATCAAAATTTAGGGTTTCAATAGCAAATAAAATTAAAACAGAAAATTAAATACGAGCAAACTAAAATTGGTTAAGAAAATAATATGATAAAAATAGTTAAGGTGTCAGAGATATTAAATTTCCAGATTAATATTCAATGTTAACTACCTTGATCATGCAAAGATTATGTTCATGGAAAACCTTAAGTTATTAAACCCTAATTCCTTAGTAATTTAATCTCGTCTAACTCAATCAACTGCCAATTCCTTGGTCACTTGATTGAATTAGAAGATTAAGTTCAATTCTAGTTATGAGCCACACAAACACTAGATACCCAAAAATAAGACGATTATATGTCACATATCACGTTAAATCCAGATAAATAGAGAGTTATGAGGAATTAATTTCAAGATGTAATTCTAATGATATAAGTTTTCCAAGATTCAAATAGAATTCAAGTTGAATTAGAGTTATTTCCTAATAATCACTAATTCTTAGGATGAAGAACGAACCAATTCTTAAAAAATAATAAAAACATTAATCAAGGGTAGAAGAACAAATAATTATTAATTCATCAAAGTAAATAGAGCTCCTAAACTTAACAATGGAGGCTTAGTTCCTCATGGAGAAAATAAACCTTAATAGAGAAAAGTATGAAAGTGTGGAATGAAAATTAGGAGAGGAGCCTAGGTCAAGATCTCTTCTCCTTTTATATCTAATCCTAATTAATGTAAAATATATTTTCTAAAACTAAATAATATCTTTTCCTATTTGTAAATAAAATAAAAATTTTAATAAAAAATTAAATAAAATCTTCGTGCCAATAGTTGATGGATATGGGGACCAACATTTCCCTTTGAACTGGCGCCTAACTTCAAGAAAGTGAAGTTAGGCATTGCCTTGGCCGAATAGAATTTGAAGCTTCTCCTTTCGTATGGTGCCTAACTTGGAAAATTCCAAGTTAGGTGCCACCTTGGCTGAATGAACTTTGAGCATTTTATGATCATGGCGCCTAACTTGGGAAATTCCAAGGCAGGCGCCACCTTGTCTGTGTGTCCTTGAAGAAAGTGTAGGTTATTATGTATTGATGGAAAGCTCTGGAAGTTAGCTTTCCAATGCCACTAGAACTGCATCAATTGGACATCTATACCTCAAGTTATTCATATTGGAGTGCAAGAAGGTCAAGGTTAACAGCATCTATGAATTCTCTTTGCACTTGTCTTCAATTGTTCATTCCTCCTTGTGCTTTTGTTTCTCTTTTCCTAAATTTCCCTGAAAGAATCGTGAAATAAAAAGGATGAAAGCAATATCTAATTTAAACACCAAAACTCTCCATAATTAAGCATTATACGTTTATTTCGTATATGAAAAAGTATAGAAAAGCACAACATGTTGCGCACGCCTCAGGTATCAGGATCAATGGCGAAGTCACCTATGTTAAGAAAAAACAAGGCAAACCCTATAAGACAGGTAAGACAATGCGACCCATCTCCTCCTCTTAACCATCATTTCCTTAGGTTATTAGACAGGGAGATTGTAAAACCTGGATAATTATTATACAATTAACTCATTAATTAATATTTATTCTAGAAAAATTAGAAAATGGAATTTTATAGTTTAATATGATAGAGGTGATTAAAACAAGAATTTTGACACTAATTTTAAAGAATTTGGCCCAATTTTGGGCTGAATAGACCGAACTAGTCGAATCGGGCCCAAATCGGGCCTGTAGGCCCAACCCATTCACTTAAATAAATGAGCTTAGCTCATTTCTCTTTCCTCATGCATGATGAAATGCTAAATGCTCAGCAAGGAAGGAAGAACACCTTCCAACAAACACAAACCCTCACTTGATAATCAAACCTACATAACTTTTGATCCGGAGCTCCGATCGCCACACCGTTTATGGCCACGTGACCGCAGTATCGATCTCTACAAAGCCCAATACGTTATAAGGTAAGAAAGTCATGTTTTCTTCCTCAATTTCTTCCCTTTTCAAATTTTGAAATTTATGAACAATTATGTTGAAAATTGTTTAATTTCGGTGTTTAGGTTCAAATTAGCTTGCAGGTTTTGTCAGGTTTAGCTCACTTGAGTTATGGCCAAGGTAAGCTTCTTCACCCTCTTGGTATAATGTTGAGTTAATAAACTCTATGTTGATTATAGTGGTAACTATGGTGTTAGATTGGAAATTGGTTGTGAAGTGGAGTCAATTTGAGGATTTGGAAGATTGAGATCAATTTTGGAAGCTAGGTTCATTGGTGAGGGGCTGTGGTTGATAAGCTTGTGGTGAAAAAATGCTTGAGGTGTTCCGGGTTTATCGGAAAAATGGCCAAGGTATGGTTTTGGTTTCTCGTATCAAAAAAATAATGTGGCGTGAAAACTTAGGCTAGTGACCCGAAGATAAATATTGAATTATTAATGTTGTTGACTGGTTAAGATAGATTGTATTGATTATATAGTTAATAGTTTTGGAGGTTGTGATTGGTACTCTTGTTGATGAAGTATCTAAGTTGTATGTGTCATTGATTGGTATGCATGATTGTTGATAAAGTTGATCATTGTTAAAGTTTGAAATATTGAATATGGTTTGAAGTTGAATTATTGAGTTGTGATTGATGAAAATAGAGAATTGGTAGGTTGTGGACTGAATGAAGAAGTTGGAAATATGAGTTTGGAATGTTTGATACTAATTTGGTAAGATTTAGGTTGGTTTTAAAAAGAGTTTGGAATTTTTATGTTTGAAAATGGAGGTTTTGTAAAGTTTTATAACAACTGTGATTTTGACCCAATTTTGGCAGATCATAACTTAGTCTCCGAACTACCAATTTTTATCAAACTTGTTTAGAAAGAAATTTTGGTTCGAGTTGTTTACACCATTCAAAGAATGGAGGAAAAATGTTTTAAAACAAGAAAGTTATGCGCGATCAAAGTTTGGGTGCAAAATTGAGATTTCAGGACTTAGCAGATTTTTTAAGGATTCTGCTAAGCCCGTGTACGCGAGATACATGCACGATGCGACCAATTGTTGCTGCCTCAAGGACTCGCGTGCGTGAGATGTGAGTCGTGTACGCGAATATCTCGCTTCCTTAGTTGCGTACGCGACCACATGGCATGCGACGCGAGCAGTATTTTGGGGCTGAGGAGCTCGCGTACGCGAGCAGGGGGTCGTGCACGCGACCACTGATGCACTACTATTTTGTGGTACATTTTGTGCATAATTTAGAGGATTTCATCAACTTCTTTCACACTTATCCACATAAATTGCATGGTTTTGTGTTTCGTTCCTAATTTTGCTTGATGGTTGAAAACATGCTTTTTAGGCCTCGATTATGCTATATTTTTATCTTCCTCTATTACCATTCGATGACGTGATCTGTTTGTTGAGTGATTTCAGAGTTTATAGGGGCAAGAATGGTCTAGAAGAGAGGAAGGAAGCATGCATAAGTAGAAGGAGCATAAAAAAATGGAGCTTTGGAGTATTAGCACCGGCGCGCATGCATGACGGACGCGCACGCGTGGGAGCTGGAATCTGGGATAGGCGCGCAAACGTGGACGCATACGCGTGGCTGGGCAGAATTCTCATCGACGCGTATGCATGCCTGACGCGTATGTGTGGATCGCAAAAACTCAAACGACGCATACGCGTGACCCACGCGTACGCGTGATGCTCGGCACGTGACTTCTTTAGTGAAATCGTTACTGGCGAATTCTGAAGAGCTCCAAGCCCAGTTTTGAGCTGAATTTTGGAGGGAAAAGATCTTAAGGACCAAGGATTGAAGGGGGATTGACACATTACACACATTTAGATATTTTGGTAGTTAGTTTTGGAGGTTTCTAGAGAGAAAAACTCTAACTTCTCTCTAGGTTTTGCCTTTCTCAATTCCAATTTCACTTGGATCCTTTGGTCAGATTTGAATTCAATTTCAATTCTACATTGTTCTAGTTTGTAGATATCACTTTTCTACTCTCAATTAGTGTTCTTGTTACCCTAGCATTGTAGATCTTGGATTTGGATCTTGTTACTTTGATATCTATTAATTTATTGAGAAATTTCATGTTCATTGTTGTGAATTGCTTTATTGTTGTTGATTGCTTGTATTAGATAGCTTGAATTCAAATTCTCTTCTCAATTTCACAATGTCTTTCATTCTTGTTCACCAATTGTTTGAGAAAATGTCAACTATAGCTATGGAGTAGATTTTCACTCTTGGCTTAGGGGTTGGATAATTGGAGACACTTGAATTGTCAAAGCCTTTTGTTGATTGATAATTGGAAATTGCAAATTGATTTGAATGACACTAACTCTAGTCTTTCCTTAGGATTTGACAAGGACTTGTGGACTCAAATTGATTATATCCACTTGACTTTCCTTCATAGTTAGAGGTTAACTAAGTGAAGCAATAACCAATTTTTATCACAATTGTTGAAGGCAATGAGGATAGGAATTCCAATTCCCAACCTTAGCCAAGGCCTTTACATTGATTGATTGTCATTCACTCTTGTTTAGTTCAATTTCTTGTGTCCCTTAGCTTACTTGTTATTTCTTCATTGCTTTTATGCAAGTTTGTTTACATTTCTCGTATTCAACCTCAAACAACAAGAGAACTCCTAACCAATGATGTGCATCTTAGGGCAACTCATAGGGAGAACGACCCAGGACTAATACTCTCGGTTATTGATTTTGAATTGTGGACACACATTTTCTATGTTTGATGTGTTATAGCTTGTTGGTTTAGACTATACTCACGACATAATCCTATTGGAAAATTCTATACCAACAAAATATAGCTCATCAACCACCCATTTTTAGCTCTGTGCGTATCCACGATAGGAGTGTGCGTACGCACAGCCCCTGTTTTCTGAAATATGAATTTTTATGTTTTTAAATGCCTTCCTTCAGCTTTCAAAACCCTTATAACTCTTGTTTAAAGCCTGGTAGGTGGAATTTGGGTAGTGAAGTATACTTAGGGCTGTGAAGAAGATATCTTGATGATGAAAAAAGAGGTAAAGCAGATGATGATGAATAAGGAAGGACTATGATATTGTATATATGCTGTGATTGATGGCTAAATTCATGATACTTAATGATATGATGATTGATGATTGAACTGAGAATGACTGAATGAATGAATGTAAGTGAAAATGAATAAAGAAGTATTACTGAAATACGATTGATAATTAAATGATTATGATTAATTGAGTTCAGAAATGAGAAAATCTGGCGAGTATGCCGGAGATGCATATCTGAATAATGAATGAATGTAGTGAATGAATCAAGAATGAAAAATGTTGGATATGAGTATGGTTGTATTTTTCTCCCTGGTTATAACGATGACAGGACATAGATACCCTCTAATGGTGACATGGCACATATACCCTCTAATGATGACAGGGCACAGATACCCTCTAATGGTGACTGATAAACCCCTATTTTATGATTCATCTTGTGCTCAAATTGAGTGTTTTTATCAATTCTTCATCCACTTATTCATATGAATTGCATGGTTTTACTTTTCCTTCCTTATTTTATAATATATATGAAAACACATTTCCTATGCTTTAAAAACATTAATTTTAATTATCCCTTATTACCATTCGATGCCGTGATCTGTGTGTTAAGTATTTTCAGGCTTCATAGGGCAGGAATGGCTTAGAAGACAGAAAGGAAACATACAAAAATGGAAGGAAAGCACAAAAATGGAGTTTTGAAAAGAAAGACAGCGACGCGTACGCATGGATGACGCGGACGCGTGCCTAGTGTAAAATGGCAGCAACGCGTACGCGTGGATGACGCGGACGCGTGCCTTAAGCAGAACACAAATGACACATACACGTGACTGACGCATACGCGTGACAAGGAAAAACTCCAAATCATGCGAACGCGTGACCCACGCGCACGCGTGACGGACGCCACGTGCAGGAACTCAGCGATTTTTGGACCCTTTTTCGGCCCAAATCCAAAGCAGAAACTCAGAATATAAGCCAGAGAATGGGGGAATCAAGAAGAACAACACATACAACATTCATAATAGACAATTTTAGGATTTAGATGTAGTTTTAGAGAGAGAGAGAGGCTCTTTCCTCTCTCTTAGGTTTTAGGAATTAGGATTCTTCTTATTTTATGGTTATTTCTTCAATCACAGGTTTAATGTTCCTTTAATTTACTTTCTAGTTTTATTTATTCTATTACTTTAGTTGTTATTTATCTTTTCAATTTGATTTATCAACTTTCCTATGTTAGAATTGAATATTCTATTTAATATTATTTGAGGTATTTCAGATTTATGATTATTTTATTCTATTTTTGATACTTTCAATTTAATTTATGATTTATTTTCTTCCTTTGGCTTTGGTTAAGTAATTGGTAACGCTTGAGTTATCAAACTCAGCAGTTGATTGGAAATTAGGATTGCTAATTGATTTGGATCCCTCTAAAGCTAGTCTTTCTATAGGAGTTGACTAGGACCGAGGAATCAAGTTAATTAGTCCATTTGACTTTTCTTTGTTTAATAAGGGTTAACTAAGTGAGAGCAAAATCCAATTCTCATCACACCTGATAAGGATAACTAGGATAGGATTTCCAGTTCTCATACCCTGCCAAGAGATTCTTTATAATTATTAATTTATTTTTCTTGCTGTTTAAATTACTTGTTCTCTATTTCAAAAACCCAAAAATACATTTTTTTTTCATAACCAATAATAAATACACCTCCCTGCAATTCCTTGAGAAGATGACCCGAGGTTTAAATACTTCGGTTATAAATTTTATTGGGTTTTGTTACTTGTGACAACCAAACTTTTGTACGAAAGGATTCTCTGTTGGTTTAGAAACTATACTTACAACGCAATTATATTTTTATAAAATTCTAAATTAGCAAGAATCCTATCGTTCAGTGACAGGGCATATATTCCCGTTAATGGTATTAATGCGCAACAGAGAGACAATGGCTGGGTTAGCTACCGGATATGTCGAGTTGGCTTGATAATCGACAGATGAGACTCATCAGCCATAGAACAGAAATGCATCATATGCATCTATATGTTCGTTTGGTGTGCTTTGTTTGGAATACCTAACTAATTGCATAAACTACTTGCTACCTGTTTATCTGCTGTATATGCTTTCTACCTATGATTTCCTTGCATGAAATATTGTGTTTGTAACAATTGATTCCGGTGGTGGTTGGGAGGTTTGGAGGAGTCGTAAGGGTAGTATTAGAATAGAACGAAGATCCTTAGTTAGTTGCCTCATTTACTTTTGGTTTAGTTATGTTTTCATAAGATTTCATCTTATGTCAGAGTTCTAGGATTATCTTCGGCTTTCTCGGGACATTATATGTTAGATCTGTGGGCACTATTACCATGCTAAGAACCTCTGGTTCTCACCCCATACAAATTCTATGGTTTTTCAGATGCAGGACGTGAGGCACCTCGCTGAGGCATGCTAGAAGCTTCTGATAGCAAAGATCTTTGTCTTTTGGGGCTTTATTTTGGATATATGTATATAAGTAGATACTTATTATCTCCACTACTTATGTATATGATGTATTAACTCCTCTTAGAGGTTATTTTGGAGAAAACAGGTTCTGTAAACTTTGTATTTTGGTGTCTTTTGGGGTTCTCACACACACACACACACACACACACACACACACACACACACACTTATGTGCTCTGGTCGGTTTATCTTCGCAAGCCGAGTCTTGAGCCTTGTTATTCGTATCTTGGAACTCTTTAGTATATATCCATGTTTAATCTAATCTTATCTTGTTTTGTTTACCACTTACGTGCCGTGAGTGTTGCGCTTTTCGATTTAACGATTTTGCTTTAGCGTTTCTTCAAAGGTTCTTAGTTATAAATCTTTATCTCTATATATATAATTTTACTTTTAGAGGTCGTAATACCTCACCACCTCTGTCTTATGACTTAAGCATAAGGCTCTGTGTGGTAGGTTGATACATTATGGTATCAGAGCAGTTCGTTCCTGTAGAGCCTGAGGGACGGACTGACTATGCTTCTCGCATACTCTGTGTGTGTGTTTATATGCTATTAGGATATCTTACTGATATATGTGGCATAAACGTTCATGATCATGCATTTGGGACTTTGAAGTACTAGACTTCCAATATTGAGACTGATCAACTTGATATCGACTGTTTGGTATATATATATAGGAACCAGATGGCGCCTCATGGACGAGGTCGAGGCAGTGGGAGAGGTCGAACTAGTACTAATGGACCGAAAACTGATACGAATAACTCGGTTAACTTCATGACGGCTTTGGAGAATATGGCTGCTGCGATGCAGGCCACTGTGGAAGCACTGGGAAACCAGATGAACAATGGTAACAGGGGGAAATGGCAGAAATAGAAATCAGCACCCGATGACTCTCGCAACTTTCTTGAAAGTCAATCCACTGATATTTAGAGGGACCACTAATTCGACTGAAGCCGATAATTGGTTCTAGGTTATGGAGCGAGCATTACAAGCACAATTGGCACCTGAAGATCAGTGCTTTGAATTCGTAACTTATCAGCTTACGGGGGAAGCACTGAATTGGTAGCAGGGAATGATGATTGGTTTTCTCTTGACGGTTTAGAAATTCTCAATTGAAGTCTCGTTGTGAAGTATAGTTTCTAAACCAATCAGGAATCTTTTCATGCAAAAATTTTGTTTTTAGGTTGTCACAAGTAACAAACCCCAATGAAACTTTACCGAAGCATTTGGACTCCGGGTCGTCTCCCTAGGAATCAATGGAGTGCATGTGTATTGGCTATGATGGGGTAAAAAAAAAGGGGTTTTGTTTATGAGATAGCAAGAGAGTAAATTAAGCGAGTAAATAAAGAAAACAGACTAAAGAACTCTTGGCTAAGACCTGGGTACTTGAGATCACAATCCTAGTTAACAAACCGATTATAGACAATTATGAGAGGCCAACCCATTAAGCCTACTTCTCGAAGCCTTAAGTACGTAACATTTACTCCTAGATTGGAAGTATGTCAAACAGGCCTAATCACATCCACCCATAAGTCCTAACCTCCCTACTAATTGGCTTAGTAGTGGGTTAGCGTCAATGAGCTTCAAATTGATCACATAGGGTTCTCAAATTACCAAATTCATTATATCCAAAAAGCTCAAGATCACTCAAGTCCCTTGGCCTAGGCCAAGAATTAATAAAACTACTCAAGAACTAAAGAGAGCATTTCATCAAACACCTAGAGTGCAATAAAAATCAACATCATAAATTGCAAAGATACTAAAATCTACCACTATTAATTGCAAGAAAAGTGAGGTCATAACTCAATTCATCAATCAAAGAAACATCAACATCAAATTGCATTAAATGTAAACAAATCCAACATGAGTCATCATCACAAAAGAGAGCAAATTGAGAAACCAACACACAAACTAAGAGGATCAAGGTGTAGAAAGGAGAAATTATAGAAGAAACAAGATGAGATCAAGTAGTTAAACATGAAATTAAAATAATCTAACCTAATCCTAACCTAATTCTATAGAGAAGAGGAAGCTTCTCTCTCTAGAAAACTAACTAAAGGCTCATGTTGGCTAAAACTAATTGCCCCCCCTTTGCTTGGACTTCAATTCTGCATGAAATACACTCAGAAACAAGTTGGATTTGGGCTCGGGCAGCTAAGAAATCGCCCCCAGCGTTTTGCCTTCAAGTGAGCCATGTGAGAGTATTGACACATACGCGCCATGTGCGCGTGCGCGTCGCTGGCGAATTCTTAACCCGCGCGGACGCGGCATGTATGCGGGCGCGTCCATAGGTGAAATCACTTTTGCGCGTGCGCGCCTGGTGTGTGTGCGCGTCCTTTGTGCATTCCCAACCTTTGTTTCTCCATGCATTCTCCCTTTTTGTATGCTTTTCTCCTCATTTCTTCCATCCAGTACTTGCCTTACGTACCTAAAATCACTCATCAAACGCATCAAGGCATCGAATGGAATTAAAGTGAATTAAAATCACCAATTTAGGGCCTAAAAAGCATGTTTTTACACTTAAGCAAAATTCAAGCGAGAATTACAAAATCATGCTATTTCATTGAATAAATGCGAGAAAAAGTGACAAAATTCCCCAAATAAGCACAAGATAAATCACGAAATCGGGGTTTATCAAATCTCCCCACACTTAAACTAAGCATGTCCTCATGCTAAAATCAAGAAGAAGCAAAAGGGTATTAACATTTATTCAATGCAACTACTAAATGCAATCTATCTACATGATGCAATGGCTTAGTCAAGATAAATCAACCTCCAAGAATACGCATATAAGCACAAGGGCTAAGGTATTATCAATCAAGCAAACCACAATTGGATTGAATCATTGAAAAAGTTCACAAACTTGCAAGAAAGGATGATCATGGGTGGAAACATGTACTTGAGCGATCGAACCCTCACCGGATGTGTATCTGCTCTAGGCACTCAAGTGTATGGGGTTGATTTACTCATTTCCCCCCTAATCATGCTTTCCAAGATTTGTTTTTCATCTAACAATCAACAATTACTTTATGCATGCATACAGATATCATGAGGTCTTTCCCATAGGTTGTAATGAGGCTAGGGTTAAGGTAGGATGCATTTGGTCAAGTGAGCTTGAGATTTGAATCTTTGATTAGCTTAAACTTCCCACCTAACCTATGACAACCCATACAATTCTAAACAAGCCTAAATACCCATTCTTCACTTTTCTCACACACTCATGTATTCTCTTTTTGATCACCACAGCTATGCATTGACTCTTATTGAACTTTACTTTGGGGCATTTTGTCCTCTTTTTATTGCTTTTCTTTTTCTTTCTTTTATATATGAGAAATAAATTATTTTTTTTCATCAAGTAAAGATATATATACAAGAACATCAATGCATATGGTTTACATATGATTAATACATGAGCATGTACCCAGTTCTCAATATTTTTCAACAAGAAATATAAACACACTTTTATCTCTACCCAATGTTCCCAACTTTTCCAAAATCAGATGATAAATACTCTCACTAGCCTAGGCTAATCAAAGATCCAAATTAAGGGATATTTATTATTTTTTCGCTTAGGCTTGTAATGTGCTATAATTAAAAACAAATGGGTTAAGCATAGGCTCAAAATTGGCTAACAATGGAAGATAAAAGGTAGGCTATTTGGGTAAGTGAGCTATTTGAACAACGGTCTCAATCATATAAATGCATGTATACACAATTTAATGGACATAGAGAATCAAACAAATCAAAGATTACAATCGTAGGAGGAGTATAATGCACACAAGAATGGAAGTAAGTGGTTATGTATGATGAAACCACACAATTAGGCTCAATTCTCACATGCTTGTGTTCTCAGCTCAAAACATGATCCACAAGTATATAGCTCAAGCAAGTTCTAAAAAAATTTCAACCAATTGGGGTGGTGCCCTAAAAATGAGTTTCTTGGAAATTTTCATCATATTGATTAAGCTCATTCTAATGCAATATTGTGATTTAGAAAATTTTAAAAAATTTTCCTAGTTTACCCCTTTTTCAATCAAAACACATTTCTTATATAAAAAAGGGTTGACTAGATTTGTAGCAATCCATTAATTTTCTAATCACACTCAACAACTAAGATGCAAAGTATATATATATATACTCTGCTGGTAGGCACAAGTCTCAGGAGTACCAACTCTGCAAAGCAGTGCATTTCCTATAGCCTCCTCAGTGATCATAATCTCTCTACCCCTTACGTGCACTGAATCCAAGTTCACTCGGAAGAAGTTACAGTAAAACTCTTTAACCCATGAAACATTAATCTTTCCTAGGTCCCTATCAACGAAATCCAATCCCAACTCTGAAATACGGGCGTTTATGGCACGCCTCACGTCATTGGGAAGATTCAGCTTCTTTTCAATGTTCAGGTTTTTCTTTGTATAATGGGAGAAGCGTAGCTCGCAGTAGAGGTTGGGGAATTTGATTGAATCAGTGGATGGAAGTGACTGATTTTCTATATCTTCATCATGCAGTGGATTCTTTGCATAGTTAGCATATGGCGAGGGGGTAGAGGTTTTGGAGCGCTTCCTCTTTTTGGAAGTGGTGGCTATAGCTTTTCCTTTATCCGACATCCTAAAAAAATGGAAATAATATAATATAAGCATATAGCCAAGTATGTATAAAGCACTCAAAGCAAAGCATACTCATGAAGTGAATAAAGAAAGGATATTTCTTGGAATGCAAGTAAACAAAATCCATAATTCAAATCAAACTTCAAACCAAGAATTCAAACCATATTTTGTACATCACTCGTTTACTAAGCTTAGAAAGCACCATATCCAAAAGAATGATATAAAGAGTTAGGTTGAAAACCAAAAGCGGTTAGTCGGTTAAACAAGTTAAAGTTAGAAATCAATTTGAAAATCAGTGATATGGCGATTACTAACTCAATTTGAAAGGAATGCACAAGACAGGTTGTAAGCACATTCACAATCATGAATTGCAATAAGTCATTGATGATAAAATATGATATAGCTAGAAAGCAACTAACATGAACAACCCATCAATCAATGCAAGGATCACTAATAATGTTGGTGAAATCAAAACCTTGAGAAACAAGTGAGTTAAGCACATTTAACACCAACTCTAGCAATGCATACAAGTCACAAGTTCAACTATTAATTTGAAACCTCATGGTCTATGTGACTTGATGAGACTATATAAGAACATAAGGAACTATTTGGTCACATAGATTAGAACATTCAAACTTGTGTTCGTGTGCAAAAGAGGCACAAAATTTTAGGGAAATCACAAGTGATGGTCAATTAGGAAATTCATTCAAACCATTCAATGTCTATACGCAAGCTATCATGCATAACAAGCAAAGAGATTAAGCAAGACCAAATCTTGTTCCTGAGGATTTTTCAAAACCATTTAAGTAGCAAAATTCCAATTGAGCAAAGATCATCAATTGGAAGTTGTTACACCCATTCGGACAAGGTGAATTAAGGACTATGGTTAAGAAAAATTCGGCAGCATTTTAGCAGCAAATTGGCCATTTTCCAAATTCAAACAGTCAAAGCAGATTCCACATGAATTCATTAATAATTAGAAACACAAAATCATACATACACGAGTTCATATGGATATAACATATAGCCAACAGTTCAGCAACAAAGAAATTCAAACAGCACAGAGAACAGGGCAGTTGCTTCAATCAGCATTCCCTTCACCAATCCATCACAAGTAAGCAGCATTAACAAATTACATGAACACAGAGCAATACAGCAAAACAGAGCACTTTCACACAGCAACAAAAATTCAAATAATGCCTAAATCCACTATTCAGCCCAGATTCGCTAACCACCTAAATAAAACTAAACTAACTAACTAAGCTAATTCTAACTAAACTAATGGAATTACAGCAAGCAGTAAAAAGAATGCAGAATAGGGGAAGCAAGAACCTGGGGTGCAGAGACTGAACGGGGGAAATGGAAGGATGGCGAAGTAGAGGGGTGGGTTGACGTGGCTGTGGAGTTCGCGCCGGCAACAATGGCCGTCGCGGTGGTGCTTGGGGTGGCGCGAAGGCTTGCTGCGGAAGAGAGAGCAGAAACAGAGGGGGGTAGAGTCGAGTGAGAGAGTGAGAGAGTGGAGTTTGCGTGGTGATGGCGGTGGCGATGGTCGTGGTCGCTCGCCGGAGGCAGTCGCTGGTTGCTGAGCAGAGGAGGGAGGTGGTGGTGGAAGAGAAATGGAACGTTGGGGACGAAAGGGGGTGTTGCGTGAATGCGCTAGGGCTTCGCGTCTCTGGTTAAATGGGGTTTTTGAATCTGCGCGAGCGCGCAACGTGCGCGTCTGCGTGGTTGATAGAATTAGGGAGATGGCGCGGAGGCGCCATACGCGCTTACGTGTATACAGGCGAATTAAGGGTTGGCGCGGACGCGTACAGTGCGCGTCCGCGCGGGTATGCTGGGCCAGAGGTACAAAAGAGGCCCAGAGTTGGCACAACTCTCGGGTCCTTTGGCCTGGGTGATGCTAAAACGTATCGACGCACGCGCACTGTGCGCGTTCGCGTGGATGTCCTGAGCTTATGGAATGAGCGCAGAGGCGCGAAGTACGCCAACGCGTGTATGAAGAAATAGGGAGTGGCGCGGACGCATATAGCGTGCGTCCGCGTGGGTTGAGCCACAGAGTTGGCCCAAAAGTGGCACAACTCTCTGGTCCTTCGCCCAGATAGTCGAAATGGGCATCCTATGTGCGCGCGCACCTCGCGCTTGCGCGTAGGTTGGTTTTTTTTTTCATGAGCATCAAAAAGAGCTCATAACCTTCCCATCCTTCTCTGGGACTCTAAACTAACTAAGATGCAAGATTAAGCGTATTTTGGAACTTAGGGGATTTTTCAAATAACTTGAGAAAACTTGCAATTCAAGCAAAAACTCAATTCAAAGATTCATCCCTTATCAAAGCATAGGATGTATAAACACCTTAGCAGCCAAATGAAAAATATACCAAGAGGTAAAGAAACTATATATGATGGAACTCAATTCATTCATTCATTATATTTACAAGAGAATGGAAAAAGTTTACCATGGTGGGGTGTCTCCCACCAATCACTTTTAGTTTAAGTCCTTAAGTTGGACATTGGGAGGCTTCTTGTCAAGGTGGCTTATGCTTGTATTCATCCTTGAACCTCCAAGAGTGCTTGTCCTTCATTCGGTTGTCAGAAGTTCCAACCTTCTTCATTAAGCTTTTGTGAGGTCCTTTCCAAGATGTGAGCTCCCGAAATTGACTATCATAGGATAATCCAGGGTCCCATATCTTGTCCTCGCACCCATCTTCTAGTTGATTGCCTTGACTTTGTCCAGGCGACGAGAAAATGGAATTCTCATGGAAGCACCAAACTACTCTCCTAGACCCATTTACTTGAACATTACACCAATCCATGCTCTTCAATTTCGAGCTTTCCACCAAAACGAGCCTAGATTTAGAACGCCAACCACTAAACATCCCCCTCTTTCGCTTAATTCCACAAAGTGCCCTGAGTTGGCCATCCGTTTCAAGCAAACCATACTCAAGTGGGATAATAAAGCTGAGAATTAGAAGTTTTACCCACTCAAGTGGAGGATTGGATGACAAACTAGGTGGAGGGGTCTTGATAAAGCATGTTCTACTCCCGTCCATCCTCCTCTAGAGGTTTCCACCACTTGGCAAGGTTCTTCAAGTTCCTCCTCATGCCAAGCTTTCTCAAGTTCACATCCTTCTTCACCAATTTCTTCTATTTCCTCCCCATCCCTCTTATCATAGATAGGAGGTAAAGCAAAATCTACCTTATCGTCGAATCTAGACATTTTGGAGAAGGACTCTTCAAACTCGGACGGATCATATGTTAATTGGGAATCATCATAGATAGGGGTGCTTGTTGCTTAGAATACTTCTCCCAGTTCTTCATCTTCAGTAGGCCTTGGGGGTTTCAAGTCTTCCTCAACCGTGCTTTCTAATCCACTGGGGAAGGGTTCAACAAGATCGTCAAAGGGGTTGATCAACATAGGCAAAAAATCACTAGGATGGAACCTACTTCTTGATCAATTTCCTTTGACTCTCTGTTTACTTCTGCAACATTACTCTTTTCTTCAACATTCCTTCCAAACTCCTTGGAGGAGGGTTCTTCAAATTGAAATTTTTTTATGCGCTCAACGTATCCCAAACATCCATCCACTGCTTCTTTTTGTTCGCTAATCTTTGTCTTCTCCTCTTGTTGTCCTTGTTACTTCAATTCTTCCTCCTCATCATGGAGCTTCAAGTTCACATCCTCACTAAGCTCCTTGATTGTTTCTCCACATTCAACAATGGGGGTACTTAAGGTGCATGAACTCAAGTGAGATGTTAAGTGGTTTACGGCTTCTACCATGCTAGCTATCTTTACTCTTAGCTCCGTAAACTTAGTTTCATCCTTCTCTTGCTGCCTTAAGATGTGAGATTCAAGGTCTCTCAGTTCTGATATGAAGGCTTCATCGGGAGGTGGTGTTGGAGGAGAGAATTCATCGGTAAATGGAAAATTGTTGTAATCAAAAGGTGGTTCATGTTGGCGGAGTTCTTGAGGTGGTGTATGTGGAATTTGTGGCTCTTAGGAATGTTGGTATTGGGCTGGTGGTTGTTCTATATGTGATTCAAATAGTGGGTGATATGGTGTGTATGAGTTATGGTCATGTAAGGTGGAATAGTAGTGTGAGGCTTGTGAGTATGATGTGTGGCCATATTGAGGAATGGGGTCACATGCATATGATGATTGTGGTTGATAACTACAATAAAGGTCATCACACACATTGGGCTGGTATACATTAGGATCAGAATCATACCCATAGGAGTTCGTGGGAGGTTGTTGCCATGTAGGTCGTTCATAAGCTTGAAATTCCTCCCATCCTTGATTCCCAAATCCTTGATGCATATCCTCATTGGAGCTTCCATTTCCTACAACATAGTTTGAACTACACTCATAGCCAAAAGGGTGAGAATTCATAATAAAATAGAAGATAAAGACAAAGGGCAATGAGAAATAAAGAAGATAAAATCCTAACTAGTAAAAATTGGAAAACAAACCAAAGTTTAAGCTATTCACAATATGTACAATAGCCAATAACATAGCACCATTGCTTCCCCGACAACAGCGCCATTTTGATGATCGATTTTCTCTTGATGGTTTAGAAATTCTCAATTGAAGTCTCGTTGTGAAGTATAGTTTTTAAACCAATTAGGAATCCTTTCATGCAAAAATTTTGTTTTTAGGTTGTCACAAGTAACAAACCCCAATGAAAATTTACCGGAGCATTTGGACTCCGGGTCATCTCCCTAGGAATCAATGGAGTGCATGTGTATTGGCTATGATGGGATAAAAAAAAGGGGTTTTGTTTATAAGATAGCAAGAGAGTAAATTAAGCGAGTAAATAAAGAAAACAGACTAAAGAACTCTTGGCTAAGACCTGGGTACTTGAGATCACAATCCTAGTTAACAAACCGATTATTGACAATTATGAGAGGCCAACCCATTAAGCCTACTTCTCGAAGCCTTAAGTACGTAACATTTACTCCTAGACTGGAAGTATGTCAAACAGGGCTAATCACATCCACCCATAAGTCCTAACCTCCCTACTAATCGGCTTAGTAGTGGGTTAGCGTCAATGAGCTTCAAATTGATCACATAGGGTTCTCAAATTACCAAATTCATTATATCCAAAAACTCAAGATCACTCAAGTCCCTTGGCCTAGGCCAAGAATTAATAAAACTACTCAAGAACTAAAGAGAGCATTTCATCAAACACCTAGAGTGCAATAAAAATCAACATCATAAATTTCAAAGATACTAAAATCTACCACTATTAATTGCAAGAAAAGTGAGGTCACAACTCAATTCATCAATCAAAGAAACATCAACATCAAATTGCATTAAATGTAAACAAATCCAACATGAGTCATCATCACAAAAGAGAGCAAATTGAGAAACCAACACATAAACTAAGAGGATCAAGGTGTAGAAAGGAGAAATTATAGAAGAAACAAGATGAGATCAAGTAATTAAACATGAAATTAAAATAATCTAACCTAATCCTAACCTAATTCTAGATAGAAGAGGGAGCTTCTCTCCCTAGAAAACTAACTAAAGGCTCATGTTGGCTAAAACTAATTGCCCCCCTTGCTTGGACTTCAATTCTGCATGAAATACACTCAGAAACAAGTTGGATTTGGGCCCGGGCAGCTCAAAAATTGCCCACAGCGTTTTGCCTTCAAGTGGGCCATGTGAGAGTATCGACGCGTGCGCGCCATGTGCGTGTGCGCGTCGCTGGCGAATTCTCAACCCGCGCGGACGCGGCATGTACGCGAGCGCATCCGTAGGCGAAATCACTTTTGCGCGCGCGCGCCTGGTGCGCGTGCGCATCCTTTGTGCATTCCCAACCTTTGTGCATTCTCCCTTTTTGTATGCTTTTCTCCTCATTTTTTCCATCCAATACTTGCCTTACGAACCTGAAATCACTTATCAAACGCATCAAGGCATCGAATGGAATTAAAGTGAATTAAAATCACCAATTTAGGGCCTAAAAATCATGTTTTTACACTTAAGCAAAATTCAAGGGAGAATTACAAAACCATGCTATTTCATTGAATAAATGCGAGAAAAAGTGACAAAATTCCCCAAAATAAGCACAAGATAAATCACGAAATCGGGGTTTATCAGGGAACGCGACGCCTCCTGCAGCAGGGTGATAATGCTATATTTTGGGAAGCTTTCTGGACTGAATTTTACAAGAAATACTTTCCTAATTGTGTCAGGACGGCTAAAGAACTCGAATTGCTACAGTTGAAGCAAGGCGCAATGTCAGTAGCTGAATATACAAATAAATTTGAAGAGTTGTGCCAGTTTTCTCAAATTTGCCAAGGTGTTCTAGAAGATTTTGCTGAATGAAAATGTATAAATTATGAGGGAGGACTTCGATGTGACATTCTGAGCTCCGTTGGGCCGATGGGGATTAGGGTTTTTTTTGAAGAATGTGTAAGGAAGGCTGCTGTGGCAGAGAATGATCGCCCCCGGAATTCTACCGCAGGGAGCACAACCAAGGACTTGCACCCAGGTGCCAAGAGTTTAAGAGGAGAGGATACACACAACACTTTCCTCAAGGACGGAATAACTTCTCGACGAATGAGGATCTCCAAGGAAACGGTAGGGGAAAACAGACAGTGATTGCTTCAGAGGATTCGAGCTATCAGAGATGTGGAGGTCATCCCCCAAATAGGCCGTGTCGCTATGGTTCGGGCTTATGTTACAATTGTGGTAAGCCAGGATATTTGGTTAGAGATTGCCCACACAGGAGAGACCGGGATGCAGCCAGATCCGATCCTCAGATATGAGGTAGTAAGGGAACTGATAACTCAATTTTTAGCTGCTTTGGACAATACTAATGAATGGTATTCACTTGTAACATGTGGTTGAAAAAAATCATGATTTATAATAGACGACCATAAGTTATCTTAATAGGGGGTTTGACTAGCATAAAGGTTAGGTAAGTCCTTAATAAAAAGTGATCAGAGTGATGCATCGAAAGCGAGGAGATTGGGAGAATGTTAGGACAGATAAGGTCAGGATGGAGGAAATGTAGGGGGTAAGTCACTACGAAGATTGGTAAGGGGCGAGAGACTATCCGCTTGGTTGAGAAGGGAACTACTGGCACGGACTCTTATAGCAAACAATATTTTTCAGGGCGAAAATTTCTGTTAGGGGGGTAGAATGTAAAACTCAGATAATTAATATATAATTAATTCATAAATTAATATTTATTCTAAAAAATTAAAAAACATAATTTTATAGTTTAATATGATATAGCTAATTAAAACAAGAATTTTGGCCCAATTTTGGGTCGAACGGGCCGAAGTGGTCGAACCGGGCCCAAACTGGGCCTGTGGGTCCAAGCCATTCACTTAAATAAATGAGCTTAGCTCATTTCTCTCGCCTCATGCATGCTGAAATGCTGAATGCTCAGCAAGGAAGGAAGAACACCTTCCAACAAACACACACCCTCACTTGATAATCAAACCCACATAACTTTTGATACGAAGCTCCGATTGCCGCATCGTTTGTGGCCACGCGACCGCAGCGTCGAGCTCTACAAAGCCCAGTGCATTGTAAGGTAAGGAAGTCACGTTTTCTTCCTCAATTTCTTCCTTCTAAAATTTCAAAATTTATGAACAATTATGTTGAAAATTGTTTAATTTCGGTGTTTAGGTTCGAATTAGCTTGCGAGTTTTGTCGAGTTTAGATCACTTGAGTTATGGACAAGGTAAGATTCTTCACCCTCGTGGTGTAGTGTTGAGTTAATGAACTCTATGTTGATTATAGTGGTAATTATGGTGTTAGATTGGAAATTGGTTGTGAAATGGAGTCAATTTGAGGATATGGAAGATTGAGTTCAATTTTGGAAGCTAGGTTCGTTGGTCAGGGGCTGTGGTTGATAGGCTTGTGGTGCGGGAACACTTGAGGTATTCCGGTTTATCGAAAAATCGGCCAAGGTATGGTTTCGGTTTCTCGTATCTAAAATATAATGTGGCGTGAAAACTTTGGCTAGTAACCCATGATAGAAATTGAATTATTGATGTTGTTGATTGGTTGAGATGGATTGTATTGATTATATGGTTAATAGTTTTGGAGGTTGTGATTGATACTCTTGTTGATTAAGTATGTAAGTTGTATGTGTCATTGATCGGTATGCATGGTTGTTGATAAAGTTGATTATTGTTACAGTTTGAAATATTGAATATCGTTTGAAGTTGAATTATTGAGTTGTGATTGATGAAAATGGAGAATTGGTAGGTTGTGGATTGAATGAAGAAGTTAGAAATATGAGATTAGAAAATTTGATATTGATTTGGTAAGATTTGGGTTGGTTTTAAAAAGGGTTTGGAATTTGTATGTTTAAAATGGAGGTTTTGTAAAGTTTTATAACAACTATGATTTTGACCCAACTTTGGTGAGCATAACTTGGTCTCTGGACTTCTGATTTTTATCAAACTTATTTAGAAAGAAAATTTGGTCCGAGATGTTTACATCATTCGAAGAACGGAGAAAAAATATTTTAAAACGAGAAAGTTATGCACGATCAAAGTTTGGGTGCAAAATTGAGATTTCAGGACTTAGCAACTTTTTTGAGGATTCTGCTAAGCCCGCGTACGTGAGATACACGCGCGATGTGACCAATTGTTGCTACCTCAAGGACTCGCGTGCGTGAGATGTGAGTCGCGTACGCGAACATCTCGCTTCCTTGGTTGCGTACGCGACCACATGGCACGCGACGCGAGCAGTATCTTTGGGCTGAGGAGCTCACGTACACGAGCAGAAGGTCACATATACGACCACTAATTTTTAGCTCTGTGCATACGCACGACAAGGGTGTGCATACGCACAGCCCCTATTTTCTGAAATATGAATTTTTATGTTTTTAAATGCCTTCATCCAGCATTCAAAACCCTTTTCACTCTTGTTTAAAGCCTGCTAGGTGGAATTTGGGTAGTGAAGTATACTTAGGGTTGTGAGGAAGATATCTTGATGATGAAGAAAGAGGTAAAGCAGATGATGATGAATAAAGAAGGACTATAATATTGTATATATGCTGTGATTGATGGCTAAATTCATGATACTTAATGATATGAAGATTGATGATTGAACTGAGAATGACTGAATGAATGAATGTAAGTGAAAATTAATAAAGAAGTATTATTGAAATACGATTGATAATTAAATGATTATGATTAATTGAGTTTGGAAGCGAGAAAATCTGGCGAGAATGCCGGAGATGCATATATGAGTAATGAATGAATGTAGTGAATGAATCAAGAATGGACAATGTTGGATGTGAGTATGCTTGTATTTTTCTCTCTGGTTGTAAGGGTGACAGGGCACAGATACGCTCTAATAGTGACAGGACACAGATACCCTCTAATGGTGATAGAGCACATAATCCCTCTAATGGTGACAGGGCACGTATTCCCTCTAAAGGTATTAATGTGCCGAGTTTTGAGCCTTGTTATTCGTATCTTGGAACTCTTTAGTATATATCCATGTTTAATCTAATCTTATCTTATTCCGTTTACCACTTACGTGCCGTGAGTGTTGCGCTTTTCGATTTAACAATTTTGCTTTACCCTTTCTTCAAAGGCTCCTTATTATAAATCTTTTCACTATTATATATATATATATACTTTTACAGGTTGTAATACCTCACCACCTCTGTCTTATGACTTAAGCATAAGGCTCTGTGTGGTAGGGTGTTACAGAGATCATCCCTACCAAGTGGTTTTAGGAAAATCTTCTTCATGAACTGCGGTTGGATTCCAAGTTCAAAGAATTCAAAAACAAGAGTCGGTAGGGCAATTTTTTTTTACATTTAGAAACCAACATATTACGAGTTCACATTGGAGTATATGGCCTCATTTAAATGCTCTGTTGCAAGGATCCCTTCTAGGGCGAAACGTGAGTGGATTAAGTTTTCTATAATTGGAATCCCAATTAAGATGTCATTGACCCAGGTTTGTGAAGAATTTGGGTTCAACCCAGATGGCATCAGAGGAGATCCTGGTGGAGGACACACTCAAAACCTAGTCTGGAATAGACTCACGGATGATGAGACCGAATACATCGCTGCATCTTCAAAGACCTCCATGATTGTGAAACCATCATTTTGAATCTTCCACAGATTTATGGCCCACACTTTTTTCGCAAGGGGAAATAACCAAGGTGCTATGTTATACAGATGAATTGCTCATTCTATACAGCATGGGCCAAAGGATTCAACTGAATCTAGCATACTTCTTGGTGCATCATCTTTCTCATGTAATCCAAAATAGGTCATGGCCCTTCTACAATAGGGGGCATTGTGACAGCTATTATGAAGGCAGCTTTACCAAGAATTAACTTTGCGTGGTGCACGAAGATTGGAGAGAATTCACAAACAGACATTGCAGTACTATTGCAAGTGAAAGTTTTTGCGCGCTCGGACAATAAGCTGTTATTGCTATCAATTGATGGATCCCCATAGGAACTTGAACAACATTTCCAATCAACGTGCGACGCTCACACGAGACAAGCCGCATATGCGACGCCAATGGTGCAAACTAATGGAGATGATGAATTGAATCATGGCGCAGGTGTTGATGCAACGGATACATAAAACAACGAGCATGATGGAGTTGAGGGTCGACCAAGCTCTGCCACCCAAGTTGCAAGTCCCTCTCGAAACATGGACAATGTTGTGTGTGAAAGAGACCATGAATCTCACCCGAAAGATCAATCGAGGCGGCAACCATTGTCTTCTAAATATGTTAGCTCCCTTGAGTTCTTCATGCGTGTATAACAGACATAAGCAACAAGTTAATATCCGCGAGACAGGAACAAATTGACTACAATAAAGGCACGTCTCAACGCATGGGTAATATCGAGTGGTAGTAGCAAGAATTGCTTGCGTCTATCACCGAACTGGATGAGATTCTCAGCGACTTGAGGAAAGACTGACGTAGAAAAATCGTCAGTTATGAATTTTCACAAAAATAATCTCATTGAAGTATAGATCCAAACCGATAGATAACCCTCAATCAAAGTTTAATTTTGTTTGTCACAATGTAAACCAATAATAACCGAGAGTATATAAACCTCGGGTCGTCTCTAAAAGGAATTGCAGGGAAGTGTGCATATTATTGGTTATGATATATTTTGGGGTTTTGAGAATGATGAACAAGAAATGTAAATTGCAAGAATGTAACATTAACAACGAAGATAATATAATTGCTAAAAGGCATTCATGCAAGCATCAAAAGTCAAGGTTTCCCATCTTGTATCATTGAACACAACATGGTAATTACAAAGTGTTAATTCTACTTAGTCATCCTCTAACATCAGAGGATTAAGTCAAGTGGACATAATTGGTCCTAAAACCAACTAACAACCCTAAATTACCAATCACAATGGACATCAATGATATCAAGGCACCTAAGTCCTCAATCTCAAGCCAAGAGTATAAAAATCTACTCTAAAATCTAACCAAGCATTTTATCAAATACTTGGAAGGCATAAAATGAAAGCTTGATAAAATTGTAATAATAATAAAATCTACAACTACCAAATGCAAGATAACAATAGTAACAACTCAATTAACCATCAATAAACAAAGAGACATCAAATTGCATTAATAGAAATCAAAGTCCAACAGTAGTGCATGAACATAAAAGTGACAAAATAAAAGTAATAACAAGTGAAACTAAGAGAGCAAAGATGTAGCAACAAGAAATTTCAAGAAAAATTAAATTAAGACAAGAATTAAAAGCTAAATCTAAGAGGAATTCAATCTATTCTACCCTAATTCTAGAGAGAAGAGAGAGCTTCTCTCTCTAGAATATAACCTAAAACATGTTTCTAACTAAACCTAATTGCTCTTCCCTTCATCCTTCTTGAATTTAGCTTGAAATAGCTTCAAAAATGAGTTGGATTGGGCTTTGGAAGGCCAGAAATCACGACCCATGTGTTGCATTAAATGAACTCACGTGATTGCATTCGTGCATATGCATGCCTGACCATGCGTACGCATGGTTGTAAAAATGCAATCATGCGTACGCATTAATTCCTGTACGTACGCATGTCTGTAAAAATTGCAATTGTACGTACGCATGAATGCTTGTGCGTACACATGGCCGTAAAACACCCGATACTCCATTTCTTCATGAATTCTCCACTTTGCATGCTTTTCTTCTTCACTTCTTCAATCCTATCTTTGCCTTCTAAGCCTGAAATCACTTAACAAATACATCAAGGCATCGAATGGAATTAAAGTGAATTAGAATTAGCAAACTAAGGACCTAAAAAGTATGTTTTCAATCTTAAGTACAATTTAGGAAGAGTTCACAAAACATGCTATTTTAGTGAATAAGTGTAGGAGAAGTCAATAAAATCCACCCAATTAAAGCAAATAAATCCCATGAAATATGGATTTATCACATCCCCACACTTACACAATAGGTTATCCTCATGCTAAACCCAAGAAAAATACAAGAAAGGGGTATTAATATTTATTCAAAATAAACTACCTATATGCAATGCATGCAACTACTTGGTCAAAATAAATCAATTTCCAAGAATACATATATGAACATAAGGGCTAAAGCAATCACAACTAAGTCAAATACAACAATTGAATTGAGTTATTAAAAAGAATTTACAACTAGCAAGATAAGAAGTAATCATAGGTGGAAACATAGAATTGAGCAATCGAACCTCTCACCGGATGTGTATACGCTCTAGTCTCTCAAGTGTTTAAGGTTGATTTACTCAATTCTCCTCTAATCATGCTTTCTAAGATTTATTCTTCTTCTAATAATAAACAATTATTCAATGCATACATGCAATTATCATGAGGGCTTTTCCATAGGTTGTAATAGGGCTAGGGTCAAGGTAAGATTGTATTTGGTCAAGTGGACTAGAATTTGAATCTTTGATTAACTTAAACTCTCACCTAACACATATAACAAACTACACAATTCAAATGCAAATATAACTACCCATTCCTCACATTTTCACACACTCATGCATTCTTTTAAATTCACATCCTATATGCATTATTCTTATTACATTTCTTTGGGGCATTTGTCCCATTTTTATTGCTTTCTTTTTCTCTTTTTCTTTTCCTTCTTTTTAATTTTCTTTTTTTCTCTTTTTTTTCAAAATAAAATATATATAAAAGTATCAATGCATATGGTTTAAACATTTAATGCATGAGTATGTACCTAATTTCTAAAATTTTAACAAAGTTAAAAAAAATACTTTTATCTCCACCAATGTTTCCAAATTTCTCCACAATTGAATGATAAACACTCTCACTAGCCTAAGCTAATCAAAGATCTAAATTGAGAATATTTATTATTTTTTACTTAGGGGTAATGATGTGCTAAAATAAAGAACAAAAGGGATTAAACTGGCTCAAAATTAGTTAACAATGGTAGACAAAAAGGTAAGACCATTTGGGTAAGTGAGTCCAAATGAAATAAAGGCCTCAATTATATAAATGCGTTCATACACCAAACAATGGATATAAAAAATCAAACAACTCAAAATTACAATCATAGAAAGAGAATAACACACACAAGAATGAAAATAGTGGTTATATAATGCAACAACACAATTAGGCTCAAAACTCACAAGCTTATATGTTCTTAGCTCAAAAACCATGTTCCACAATATAGTTCAAGCAAGTTTCAATGAAAAATTATTTTAATTCAAATCAATTGAAATGCCCTATAGATAAATTTCTTGAAAATTTTAATTATTTTGACTAAACTTATTATATATATGAAAAGAAATGAAACAAACTAAGAAAGATGCAAATAAAGCTCTAAAATATATACAAACTAAGAAAGATGCAACTAAAAATTCAAAAAAAAAATGTGAAAGTGTTTGGGATTAAAACTTTTCACCCAAGATTGGCCGATTGGTCGAACGACCTCCCCACACTTAAAAGTTTGCACCGTCCTCGGTGCATATGAAGATGAGCAAGGGGATATGACGACTTCACGAATTGCCACCTTTAGCTAGTGGATCAACCAACTACTAAATGTTCTTTCTTCTGCTTCCTTTGTTGCTTATGGTGAATCATCCTGAAAGATTGAAAATAGGATAGTAAGACGAGTAAATGCAAAAGCAAGGAAGCATAGATTGTTAGAATAAGGTAATGATCACAAAAATGAAGTGAGTCAATAAAGTTATGACATTGATGAAAATAGTGTGTGAATTCTAAGCTGCGTGCGGTTTAGAACTCACACACTAGCATTTGAAAGCTATGTCACAACTACACAAAAGAAGCATGCACTTCACCCATTCTAGTGTGCTGGAGATACTTTAAAGAAAACTTGTATGTTAAGACAAACAAACAAGTAATAAAGACGCTTGAAAGCATTCAAGCAAGAATCAAGTGATTGTGAAATGGATAATGAATGGAAATTGGTTGATGTGCAAGGAAAATTAATGAACAAAAGAAACTATGGAAATCACACATCAATCAATGACACACTTTGAATTTCTGCTTGCATCACCTAATTGACATAAAATGGGGCACACGGGTGCTATGCAACTTAGGAAAAGAAAGATATAAGATGAGATCAATCGCATAGCAAGCATGGTCCACAAGACTTAAAAAGCTCAAAAATATGTCACTAGGTAAGCTTACGATCTAATTTCACAATTCCACAATCTCAATGCATGAACTAGGTAACGTAAATAAAGATCAATCATGAACAAGCATTACCTAACAAAGAATACATCAACTAGAAGCAAATTTCCTAATGATAGATAATGAAATCAAATCACATGGTGGCCAAAACATGCGATTCAAAAGATTTAGAATGCTTTAAAGGAAATTTCATAAGTACTTGGTATGCACAAAATTAAGCATGAAGAATTCAATACCAAGCAACAAAGTATAACCTCAACAAAAGAATCCAACAATGAACATTCACAACAACGATGCTAAAATAGCATCATGTCAGTAATCAGCAGCAATATCTCAGCACAATCAACAAATCAAATCAATAACCCAACACTTATCACCAAAAGATAACCTATCCTAACCATCTAGTACACTAAAACAGAAAAGTAAACAAAGAAAAGATGAGAGGAATTGAAATAGGACACTTTTTTTTAAGATGTGGGAGCGTGCGTACGCACCAACATCCATGTGTACGCACGATGAGGAAAGTTGGGGGTCTGCGTATGCAAGCATAGGGCCGCGTACGCGGACGGATGGAACGCGAATGAAAGGTCGTGTAGGCGAACATCTTGTACACGGAGGGTAGCCTCTGTTTGGCTAGGTCGCGTACACGGCTAATGGTTGTGCATACGAGATGGTCCAATTTTGAGGTCATGCGTACGTATCATTGAGCATGCGTACGCATGGGGAACTTTTTTTTAATGACTATGTACATTTTAAAACCAACCAAATTTCAAAATTAACAAAATCCTTAACTTCTAAAAACTATTCAAACATTCAACTAAGCAATTCAAACAAAAATGCGATTCAAAACAAGATTTTCAACTATTATAACATACAACTTAAAGCACAAATTTAACCAAGCAACTCACATCTAATGGCAATATATACAAGAGTGATGTAAAGAAGGAAAGTACCTAATAATGGAAACGCAATTCATTCATCAACTATACACATAAGAGAGAATGGAAAGAGTTTACCATGGTGGAATTTCTCTCACCTAGCACTTTTATTTAAAGTCTTGAAGTTGGACCATTGGGAAGCTCCTTGTCACGGTAGCTTGTGTTTGTACTCATCCTTGAACTTCCAACAATGCTTGGATCTCCAAAATACTCCAAAATTCTTAATTGATTACGCCAAGCCTTGATGAAGTTCCGAACAAGCTATGAGCTCCCCAAGTTGATCCTCATGTGGTAATCCAAGATCCCAAATCTTGTTTTCATACCCGTCTTCAAGTTGATCATGACAATTCCAATTGGGTGGCAAGTGATCCAAATTCTCAAGTAAACACCAAAGCATCTTCCTAGACACATTCAATGTAGCACTACGCCAACCTTTGCATTTAAACTTTGAGCTTTCAACCATAATGAACCTTGAATATTGTGTCCAAGCACTAACAATCTCCTTTTTTCTCTTAAACCCACAGAGAGTTCTAAGTTTACCATCCGTCTCAAGTAAACCATATTCAAGTGGAATAAGAAAGCTTAGGGATAAGAGATTTACCCACTTGAATGAAAGAATGGATGGTGATAACTTAGGGAGAGGTACATCTAACGGTCTTACCCAAGCAATCTCCACTCCCATTCGTCCTTTTTGAGGGACTTCAACCACTTGACAATGTTCTTCCTCTTCAATCTTTTCCTCACAAATTTTTCTAACTCTTTCCCATCACTCAAGTCATAAGTCAGAGGTTGAGTGAAGTCTACATCAACATCTAATTCAAATTCCATGGGGGAAGATTCAATGAACTCAAGGAGATCAAATGTTGATGCGGAATCATTATCATAGTGAGAACTTGGTGCTTGCTCAACTTCTTCCATATCTTCATCATTCACCATATGCTTTAGAGGTTGTGCACCCTCCTTAACATCACTTTTAAGCTCAACAGAAGAAGGTTCTACAACTTTAGATTCCCATGGGCATTTAACATCTCCTAAATCTTCAACAATTTCGGCTTCCTCCACTTTTTCTAGTACAAAATTTCACTCTTCCTCCTCCACTGGAGTTTCTAACCTCTCTTTCATACTATGCTCTTTACTTGATTTTCCATATTTGGTAATGAGAGTGCTTTGAGTGCATAAATATTGTGAGGCTAAGTAGCTTTCTAACTTGGACAAGGTAGCCATGAATTCGTCTTGCCTCCTTAGAGCTTCAAGTCGCTCTTGAAGAATGGTACGACATTCTCTTAGCTCTTGGAGATATGAAATGAGAGTGTTATCCATTGGGGTTTGGGGTGGAGATGAGGATTCATTGTTTGGGAGAAAGGGTTCATAATAGGAAGGTGGTTCATATTGATGAGGATATTGATGAGGTGTATATAGAATTTGTGGCTCTTGGGAGTATTATTATTGGAATGGGGGTGGTTCTAAGTATAGTTCATATGGCTCATATGGTTATTGGTATGGTGGATATGGGTTAGGATCATATAGAGGTGTTTGGTGGTATGGGGCTTGTGAATAAGGTTAAAAGCTATGTTGAGAAAGGGGTTCATAAGCATATGGTGGTTGTGGTTGATAATTACAAGAAAGTCCACCACACACATTAGATTGGTATGCATCATGGTTTGTATAATTCTCATAGTATACCGGAGGAGGTTGTTGCCATAAAGAGTGTCCATATGCTTGAGGCTCCTCCCACCTTTGATTTTTCCATCCTTGATGCAAACTTTCATTGTAATTTTCATTTCCTACAATATAGATAGAACCAAACTCATAGCTAAAAGGGTGAGAATTCATAGTAACAAGAGAAAATAAAAACAAAAGCTAGTAAGAAACAAAGAAAACAACTCCTAATACTAGCAAGAACTAACAAAGAAACAAAAAGTAAACATATTCACAATATTCATATGTATACAATAGCCAATAACAAGCGCCCATTGGCAATTTCCCAGCAACGGCGCCAAAACTTGAGATAGGAAAATCGTTGGTTAGGAATTCTCACAAAAATAATCTCGTCGAAGTATAAATCCAAACTGATAGATAACCCTCAATCAAAGTTTAATTTTGTTTGTCACAATGCAAACCAAAAATAACCAAGAATATTTAAACATCGGGTCGTCTCTCAAAGGAATTGCAAGGAAGTGTGCATATTATTGGTTATGAGATATTTTGGGGTTTTGAGAATGATGAATAAGAAATATCAATTGCAAGAAAGTAAAATTAACAACTAAGATAATTGAATTGTTAAAAGGCTTAAAGGCACTCATGGCAAGGATCAAGAGTCAAGATTTCCCATCTTGTATCATTGACCACAACATGGTAATTACAAAGGGTTAATTCCACTTTGTCATCCTCTAACATCGGAGGGTTAAGTCAAATGGATATAATTGGTCCTAAAACCTACTAAAAACTCTAAATTACCAACCATGATATCAAGGTACCTAAGTCCTCAATCTCAAGACAAGAGTATAAGAATCTACTCTAAAATTGAACCAAGTATTTTATCAAACACCTGGAAGGCATAAAATGAAAGCATGGTAAAATTACAATAATAATAAAATCTACAACTACCAAATGCAAGATAATAATAGTAACAACTCAATTAACCATCAATAAACAAAGAGGCATCAAATTGCATTAATAGAAATCAAAGTCTAACAATAGTGCATGAACATAAAAGTGACAAAATAAAAGAAATAACAAGTAAAACTAAGAGAGCAAAGATGTAGCAATAAGAAATTGCAAGGAAAACTAAATCAAGACAAGAATTAAAACCTAAACCTAAGAGGAATTTAATCTTATCTACCCTAATTCTAGAGAGAAGAGAGAGCTTCTCTCTCTAGAATATAACCTAAAACATATTTCTAACTAAACCTAATTGCTCTTCCTTTCATCCTTCTTGAGTTTGGCTTGAAATAGCTTCAGAAATGAGTTTGATTGGGCTTTAGAAGGCAAGAAATCGCGACCCACGTACTACATTAAATGAACTTATGTGATTGCATTCGTGCCATGCGTATGCATGGTTGCAAAAATACAATCGTGCGTACGCATCAATTCTTGTGCGTACACATATCTGTAAAAATTGCAATTGTGCATACGCATGAATGCTTGTGCGTATGCATAGTCATAAAATACTCTAAACTCTATTTCTTCATGAATTCTTCACTTTTACATGCTTTTTCTTCACTCATTCAATCCATACTTACCTTAGAAACCTGAAATCACTTCATCAAACATATCAAGGTATCAAATAGAATTAAAGTGAATTAAAATTAGAAATTTAAAGGCCTAAAAAGCATGTTTTCACTCTTAAACACAATTTAGGAAGAATTTATAAAACTATGCTATTTTAGTGAATAAATCCAAGAGAAGTTAATAAAATCTACCTAATTAAAGCAAATAAATACCATGAAATGTGGATTTATCAAGGACCTCATCTAGGTTCTTTCCTGGTTTGTTCCTAGGGGATGAAGCCGATGTTAGAACCATTAACTTGCTATGTAGTTAGCTATTGGAATTCAATTGGCCCTTTTCAGTTAAGACCACAATATGATGTAATCTGACTTTTTACGTGTTAATAACTATCCAGCTTGTTTGGGTTTTGAAATTATTGCTCATGAAATAATATATCTCCCGGATTCTGTTTTTGAGAATTTGTTAGCTTACTTAGCGCAGGTGGATTGAAACATAGCAATTGTATTAAATGAGAACCTCGCTAGCATTCTATGTAAAGCATTATAATTTCAAGGAAAACATATGCGCGTTTATACACAGACGCATAAATGCTAACTAAAAGTTTAAACATGAAAAACCAAAACGAGCTGGTGAACGACTCTGATACATGATTCCTGCAACCGATATAAAACAAAAACTCCTTCACATTCAATTGATACATATAACTGACGTAGAAGTCAACTAATAAGGGTAAATAAGAACTAAATGTAAATAAAAACTAAATGTCAGTCGTCGTTGGGGAGGTCATCGTCTGTTTCGTATGCTCGCTCCAACAGGATTGCATCCCTCTTCTTGTTGTACTTTTCTTCAGACATAACATCTCTCAACACATTGAGGTCTCCTATGGTATTGAAACGGTTAAGCCTGATCATCATCTGGTTATTCTCATGCCTTATGACATTCATGGCCTTCTCTAGGCCTAGCCATGTTGAATGATCCAGTCCAAGAGAGTGCCTAATTGGCCTCCTGCACGAATAGGCCCAGAGTTTCCACAATTTTCAGTCCTTTCTCCTCCCTATATGCCCATTCCTTCCTCAAGGTTCTCATATTTTTTGTGGATATTCTGGCACTGGGACGCATATTGTAAACAAAAATGCTACACATCTCTAATGCCCAATACCTCTCCATCAAGTCATACATTTTCTTAGGTGTGTAATTCATCTCAAGAGATCGTAAAATTTATCAGGTCATGGAATACTCATCCTTCCTGCTTGTGTAGATTTTTCTATTTATAGACGATGTTATTTATAGGAATAGATGAAAGAGACTTCATCGATATAAAGACCTTCCTTCAAATATTGGCCTAACATACTCACATCTGCTTACAATAGGTCCTTACTTACGGTCTATGAGTTCCATATTCAGCAGTCGAACTCGTCGAGTTGTCACTCATCGAAGGCTGCTGAAAATGTGAGAGGAATATTTGGTCTATGTCATCGCTGACGGGCACGTGGTATACCCTTCAACCTGCACAACACACGAAAGGGCACGTGAAGTAAGTGATCAATATTTGTGGAAGGGATAAAGCAAGGATGTTCTCCCATGCTACGGTCCGTGATTCTGGAACCAGTTCGTGATTCTGGACCATTCACAACTGGTATGTGAAATTTTAAAATGTTACATGAATTTGAAATTCTTGTAACATGGAACCTATTAGAAGTTACACGTACAGCCAAAGATCAAACACAATAGTTGAGGGAATAAAAATTCAGACTATAACTATTAAAGGAAACACATTATTTTAACACGTGATGACCGGTGAAAAGAGATTTTGAGTTGATTGTTTCTGACTCAAAGATAGTGAGAATCGTCACAGCTCACTGTAAAGAATCCTAAAGCATAAAACTTGCTATAGATATGGATAGAACATGTCGTAACAAGTGGGCACATGTTCCAAAAGACAAAAGAAAATTCTGTTGAAGATATTCACTTTAACGCGTCCCCACCTTATGAAGGAACATCTACTTATGTCTAGAGGTATGTCCACCTGATTTGACGGACGTGCAATTTCCAACAGAATTTTAAGTGTTGTCCTTCCAACGACAAGACAACAGCTCGTATAGGCTTTTTCTCTGAACTCTATCAGTGAAACCCAAGAATATTTCGTAGCTCATTTTCGCTTATGCTCGAGATTTTATTCTCCCACCATGATTTTATTCGTCTTGGAAATTACAAGCAATAGTCCAGATAGACATGTTACATGAATTACAAAGAGATAAAGGTGAGAAAAATAGGGGAAGCAAAACATATCCAAATTGGCTAATATAAAACCCGCATCATCATCGAATTGGATTTGAACTCCAATAGCTGAGTCACTTACATGACGATAGAATGAATGGTATCCCATGTATTTCTATGCCTTACCACAATCGAGCATTCTTCTGAAATAGCTATATCAACATGCTAGACCGGGTCTACCAACAGTACAAGACCATCGTGCCTGAGGAGCTTGAGAAGGAGGCTATAAGGCGTGAATATGCGTTCTGTTAGAGAGAGCAATATGATTTCAAAAGAGACCTACAGAGGCTTAGTGGGACTATGCCAAACTTGAAGGTTGTTGTTTGTTACTGTCATTGGAATGACTTTGACTATGAAATCTCCTTCTTGAGAATCCATAAGGAGAACAACAAAATAGCTATGCGTATAGGTATATTAGCCATTAGGGAAGCCTATGAAGTGGGCAGATGCGAACCAAGTAGAACTAATAGAAAATGATGAAGACAAATTCATTGAAAATGAAAACTACCAATTGAACCCTGAGGACGATGACAGCGACAACAAGTAGAATGTGCATGACGGTGATCCAAACAAATCTGCCTCTGCTAGCTATGACTCTAAACCACATTCTACTGTCTTCCAAGCATGAGTACTATCCCGGGTATTACTATTAATGCTTAGTTTATGATATGAATACTACTCTTGGTTTTACGAGTTAATGCTTACTTTATGCTATTTTCTCTGATGATTAGGTTATCTCTATGTGGTACTATATTCTGCTTGGTTTATGTGCCACTAATGCTTACCTTATGTGTATGTCTAAATCAATGGTTTAGGTGTACGCGATGGTTATGTGTATGGACCTTGATACCTATGTTCCCTTCATTTATCCATTGTAGCATGCTGTTTAAATAAAGAATTCATACGATCGAACCTCACGTATCTGATGATTAGCAATAAAGAACAGCCATTACGAATTGTCACACGGGTCATGGAGATATCAACTAGGTATTAGATCAATCATGATCATTACTCATGGTCCATACTATTTAATTATGCTAAGCTGATATCGTTAACAAATTCAGAAACACGAGCATGGAATCGTTAAGGTATAGCAACAGGATTTTCTAAAGTAAGTTACAAGAATACTGCCAAAAGCACATGTCATTTTAAAGTGGTACTAATCATAACAAATGCTAACACAACCCGCATGCCTAATTTAAACGAAATAATAAAAAAACTCCTAATACACAAAAAAATTGGCTTTGCGCAAGACCAAGAACCCCAACAGCACTACCATGAGCATAAATCAAGTCCACGGCATGGATTTAATAGACTGTCATCGTGTTGTGTCAACCATTCCAAGAAAAAAAAGGAATCATACAGATAGCATAGCCTCCACTAGCCCAACGATTAACAAATTAGAATGAAAGAAATCCAATGAGTCTAAAAGTGAAACCATTGATGCCCTTTGGATAGTCTCAGTGGTTGAATTATGCATAGAAAAATCAATTAGATAAGAACTTGAGATGTCGGTTGACTAAAACAATGACAAAAAATTTGTTCTTGTAAAATTTGAGCCTGGCCACGCGTCTGCTACATCTTGCTAGATCCCCCTTGACCGAATATGCAAAACATACATGCATAACAAGAAAACAGGAAGAAGAGTAAATAAGTAGTCTAGCATAACAACAATGAAGGATCATCGGAAATAAAAAAAATTGTCACAATAATAACCACAGCACGGGCAGCGCCTTATTTCAAGTTTCTCACAACAAGTATTAGACGCTTTCAAGATGAATAATCTATTAAAGAGGTTTAACAATTAAAATACATTGCAGTGCCACAAATATCGTTGAGTCACCATAAGTGTATTCATCTGCTCAGTAACCCATCTGTATGGTCGATTCTAAAATACTAATCCCAAACTAATTGAGATTGATGCATCGAAACACACCGTGACGGCTATGTTACCATATTCTTGGTCGGCTATGACCTCCACGAATGACTCCACTACGATGTTGTTGCAGGGACCACCGAAATTGCCTTGGTCGTGACCACACTAGAAGACAATTAAACTTATCATTCAATTACTATTATAGCCAAAACATGGAAGTAACTGAGCAATAAACTTCAACGATAACTTACCTGCTTGACGTCCATCACAGATATATTTTTCGTTGCTTCTTGACATTTTTACTCCCCTAATTGTTAGAATTAGATTCCACATGCGTCTTTAGCGAATGCTTATTGCATTTTTCAAATTCACATTCAAAAGTCAAAATCTTTCTAGCCTTTGAGGGGCGGCCCTTCTGTTTAAGCCTCTTGGGACCATGGATGATGAGATTGGCATCAGTTTCAACTCTACCACACTCGCTTACTCCTTTTCCACCACAATTAAAGGATGCACCACAGTCGCTGCAAAGAATGTTTTGGGAAAGGCCAACACAGAACTCCTTGAGCAAGTTGTGCAGGAGGTCGTTGTACTGCTCAGAGTGTAGAACTACTTTCACAACCTTGCTGAAATGGTCCCGAAGACGATCATAATGCTTTACGTACGGCAGTCTATGGTCTACCATGTAGCAACTCGTGATGGTGGAATGCCCTCTGAAAATTCTCTTGCTCTACTTCAAAAGCAAATATCGATTAGGGACAGTCGAAACTCTCTCCCGTTGAAGCACAGCCAGTGTATGATAGCATAAAATGCCTTTGAACTCAAATAGCAGGCAGTTACACCATACATAACCTCCTTCCCTCTTGAACATTGACTCGGTTCCTGACTTCTTGTCATCGACATACTATCTATCTTCACATCATGGACTACCTTATGGACTTGGTTATTATCTTCATCCCGGATCAACGAGACAATGCAGTTCATCTTCTCTCAAAATTCACGCTACACCTTCTGAAAGATGTCATTGGTGTATTCGGACTAAAACTGCACTTCAATCTTGCTGTTGGAGCAGCATGGCTTAACCTTGTTCAGAGAGTCAAACTTTTTAGCGGCCTCCTTTTTCACCCTAAATATTAGAGCATTGTTGTATTGGCTTAAATATTTGGCCATGGTTGTTTGTGGGTTCAAATACTTGTCGAACAAAAAATGGAAACTCTCGCTTCTTTGCATAGATGATATTCCAGCCCAAAAATCACCCTTTAGATACACTGTAACCTAGTATCTGCGATCATTTCACAGCCCTTGGAACCAATTGTTATCCTCGAGACAGTAGGCGTTCACAAAACCTATCCATTTGTCTTTAAACTCCTCTATAGTCAAACTTCGGTGGACAACTTTACTCATTGTAACCTGAATTTCTTTATAGCAACCATATCCTTTCAACTTCTCACGAACCTTCTTCATTAAATGCCACAAGCACCACCTATGCCTAATATGTCGCAAGGCCTTCCTAATAGTAGCTTGCATAGAGGGATATTAGTTAGTAACAATAGCTGCTGGCGGCCTTTTGGACATATAGTTCACCTGGGAATTAAATAACTACACAAATGAAGCCTATTTTCGGAGTTAAGTAACCAACATCCAAGAAGTACAAATTGCCTGTTATAGTTCACTTTGACAAAGGCAGCAAATGGCATGTCATACTTGTTTGTTAGGTATGTCGTATCAAAGCTAACAACATCCCCAAAGTACTCATATGAGGCAATCCTCCGAAGATCAGCAAAAAGAATCCGAATAATTTGACATTCTTTATTGTAATCAACATCATAGTAAAAACGGTTGTCTCGCTCCTTCATCCGTTTGAAATAGTCCATCACCACTTTACCATCGCCTCCTTTCCCAATTTACCTCATATCCAAATCAATGAAATTTCTCACATCTAGCCCGCCGACATAGTTAAGTAGCTTCTAAAATGTTTTAGACACTCAAATATCGGCTTGAGAATTAATTTGGCAAGTTCTTTTAACCTGGATAGAAATAACCTTATTTCTCCTCAATAACCTCAAATTAGTATAGTTCAGATCATGATAGTGTTCGGGTTCAACTACCCTAACAATCCAACTACCACCGACATCGGAAGAGGCAATCATTCTGGCTTTACACCCTGTAAGTCCTTTGGGATGCGTCTTCATTATTTCATCAACCTTTGATTCGACTCTGTCCTCCCGGTTGCAGACAAGCATAACATAGTATACAACTCCATTGGCATTATTTTTCAAACTACTATTCCTCTAGTCAAAGCCAATTCTTCTTGCGTAGGTGTTGTAGAATTCAATTACTGCATCCAGAGACTCAAATTCCATGCTAACAACAGAAATATCATCACCAATATCTGATTCCAGGACGGTATCTCAATTGATAACACACTTCAAAAACTTCCCTAGAAGAAAATCACAAAGGAGTCGACAAAGTTAACATTTAAGAATAAATGCCTAAACCAACAACATAAACAGAATCAAACAAAATGCATGAAATCAAATAAATACACTTAAATACAACCAAAAGAACTTAAGTGGAAAACCAAATGACTACTTTGCAAAATAACCATTTTCTGGTCCAGATGATAACCGAAAAACTCTGCCTCCAAACTAACCAATGATAAATAACTGAAAAAGTATTTTAAAGCCACTATATTGGTTGCAACTACCCTAACTAATTTCCATAAGTCACTTCTTAATTGGTTTAATTTAATATTGAAACTTAAAATATAAGTCTAATATTTTAACACAGGCCATGTGACATCAGTCTGATCTCACACATGGGCCATGTCACAATCCTCTTCTATTTGATCTCTCACACAAGGCATGTAACAGCACTCTATCCTATCCCAAGGGCCACGTGACAGTCATCTAATCTTTCGCATGGAATGTGTAAAAGCGAGCCGCTTTCTCATAGGATTGTGTGACAAACATCTGACTTCTCGCACAAGCTGTGTCAAATAGAATCGCTTTCTCACATGGCTCGTGTGAAAGCCCACGAAACCCCCTGGGTGTCCAGTCTAACAGAATTAACATCAAACATGAATTATGAATTAAATTGATGAAATCCTAAATTAACACGAATTAAATGGATGAAAACAAAAAATTGGCTGGGTAACACTACCCCGTGTTCCCCCACCAAACTTCATTAACAATTGATCTCAAACTCCGAAATCGTCAAAATCACAAGTATTGATATAATCATCCAATCAAATCTTAAATATCAAAATTGAGTTCAGCCAAGTAAAACGACAAATAGCATAAAATAGCAGAGGGTTGAAGGCTACCTCAAACGCAGTAATGTAATAGTCATGGGAGTTAACTATCACACCCGATTTCGTTGTGGCACCACGATTTTGTTGTGGCGCTGCGATTTCGTTGTGGCATTGAGGAGGATAAACAATGCACATACATGAGATTTTTGTATAAAAGGAAAAAAGCGAATTATATTCTTTGGGAATAAATCAAATAGATAGAATTTAAGTTTTGGGGGAAAACGAGTGAAGAGAGAGGTGAGAGATATCAGATGTGAGCCGCACATCAGAATGGAAAATACGGGAAGGATAATTCGGTAAAACCACAGTCATGATCAACTACATATTCTGTTGGTGAAATTGCACATCTCTTATCTAAAATATAACATTTGGGTAGCAACTGAAATTTAATTACCAAAATAAAAGTTATATATAATGTCATATCATAATCAAATAAGTGTTTAATCAAATAATTTAATATTTATATAATATGACAAAATAAATTAAAATTTGAGCTTAATCATAGTAAGTGATCAAATTTAAATTTTTATAAATTAAATTTTATTAGTTTTTGTGAAAGTAAATTATGCAATAAAAAAATTATAAGAACATTATTGATGCTTAAATAATAGAAATAATATCATATTAATTATATTTATTGAATAATACAAAAATATAAAATTAAATATTCATCATATGCATATTAAAGTAGAAAATAATCTATTCATAAATAAAAATATATTATTAAAAGTTGAAAAGAAAACGACAAATAGGTCCTTATTGACTTTTTAACTCGAAGATAAATAAGTCATTCACTAATTAAAAATACAAAAACATCCCTAACCTTTTAAAATGCGAAACATCTAAGTCTTTTCGGGAGACCTATTTGTCTTAGTATATTTTGGACGAAAGGACTTAGATATCTCACATTTTAAAAGGTGCTGGATGTTTTTGTATTTTTAATTAGTCATAAATTTATTTGTCTTCAAGTTAAAAAGTTAAGGACCTATTTATCTTTTTCTCAAGGTTGAATATGCAAATAAAAAAAGATGATGTTAGACATATATAACCAAATAATGAATGACTATGCTACGTGTACACCAAAATCAGCCACCAGTATAAAATACATGTTGGAATACAAATACACATTAAAAATAAATGAAACCATACATGTATTTATATACAAATACATTGGTGCTTGATTTTAATGACTGATTTTAGTGTACGAATAGCATTTTTGAATAATAAAATTATACAATTAGACATATATAACATCATAATGCATTAAAGTAATAATTTATTAAATCAAAGCGTGTGTGTATATATATATATTCTTTGGTAGAAAGCACTATTTTAATAACAAAAATTATTAAAGTGGTATTAATGATTTAATTGAAATATATTATTAAAATAAAATATGAAAGATATAATTAGTGGTACAGCCTATTGGAACTTCTGTCACGGCGTTTGGTCAGCCCTCAGCAGTTGAGCAGATTCCTCCTAGTGGTACAGCTTTCGCAGGCAACAGTAGTGGTGGTAGTCCCCAAAGTACACCAGAGGTCATCGTTATTTATGACGACGAGGATGTTGAGGAGGAGGAAGACCCTAATGAGGAGATAAAGATTGTGGATCTGACTTTAAAGGACGATTAGGATCCCGAGATGGATATAGAGATCATGGACTTGACTTCTGAGAGCGACTAGGTAGTGACATCAGCATCTTCTTTTGGCAGCTCTCCAGTTTAGTGTTTCTTTTAGACTATCACTTTTGTTTTTTGAGAGACAAGGTTTGAAGACTCGGCTAGTCTGGGCCTCAGGTTAGGGGCTTCCTATATGGGCTAGACCCCGGAGATATTTTGAGTTGTATATATGTTTATGACTATGAGGGAGTAACTAACTTTTTATCTTTTGGGTGCTATATATATATATATATATATATATAGTTTATTATCCTATTTTTGTATGTATCTATTTATCGTTTTAGTTTGCGTAATCTCGCGTTTCTCTTTGGTTGCGATTTTATTTTCTTTAAGGATGGTTTTTCATAAAAATTGAGTTCTGTTAACCCGATTACAGGCTTGATATTATTAATAACAGAGTCAGTGTAGTTTCAAGTTGGTAACACTCGATGTTTCGGTATGAGCATGCCATACTGGAAATTGGGTCATTACAATTTAGTATCAAAACAATTCGTTGCTACTAGAGCCTGAGTAATCAACTAAATCATGCTTCATTGCTATTCTATGATGTGTCTCATGCTTATAGGATATCTTTGTGATATAGACTACATGACTGTCCCTGTGTATCCATTTCAGGAACTATTCATAGTTTAACTTGATATATTGAGACTGATAAGCTTAACATTGATTGTTGAGTGTGAATAAGGTCTAGATGGCTACACAAGGACGAGGTCACAATAGACGACGTGAGGTTCCGAGAGGTGTTCCAACGTACGATCCTAATGCCTTTATGACAGCAATGAACACCATGTTTGAGGCTATACGTGAAATGACGACTACTACAGTTCGAGTAATACCGTAGGAGATAGGAATGGCGAGCGTAACAGGACTAGCAGTGGGGTACATATGGAAGATGGTAATGACGTTGGAGGTGTGGAAAACAATGACAAGCCAATGACTCCGGCGACATTCCTGAAGTTGAACCCGCCCAAGTTCAAGGGGACGCTTGTGGCAACCGAGGTGGACAACTGTTTTCGGGGAATAGAGAAGTCATTGAGGGCACAACAAATACCCGAAGTACGGTCCATTAAGTTCACAACATATATGTTGGAAGGAAAGGCTGAGCACCGGTGGCATGGAGTGCAGAGGTTGTGGCGGCAAGATATGGAGGAGATTCTTTGGGAAGATTTCAAGGAAAAGTTTTATAAGAAATACTTACCAAAGTCTAGTCGCAAAGCTAAGGAGATAGAGTTGATGCAACTGAGTCAAGGAAACATGTCAATTGCTGAGTATACTCAAAAATTCGAAGATCTATGTCATTTTTTGAAGATTTGCCAAGGAGATCCTAATATTTTTGAAGAATAGAAATGTTTGAAGTATGAAAGAGCACTTTGCGATGAGCTGATTCACTCTTTAAAGCCTTTAGAGGTTTAGAATTCCGCAAAGCTTGTCAACAAGAGACAACTTTAGAAGACTGTGAGAAAAAGATGGCGGCAACGATGATGGATCGTCAAAACTTGCCACAAAGGAATGCTAGCAACTTTCACTGATCTGTATTTCAACAGAGGTTGCCCTTCAAGAATTCTGGAGTATCTCAGCGCGGTAATCAACGAGTTGGGAACGCCTCTGGTAGATCTACTTTTAGGAACGGAGGTCGACTGAGGCAGAACCTTGGCAAGCAACCCCAGCAAGGCTGTATGAATCAGTTATGTAGGTAGTGTGAAAATGATCACCTCGGTAGGCCGTGTCAGTTCAGAGCACACACTTGTTTTGTTTGCAGAGAAACGGGGCACATTGCGAAGGATTGTCCAAAGAAGCCTAACCGAGATCCTGCTAGAGCCTTACAACAAGGACGAGTGTTAGCTATGTCTGCCGACAATGCTACTAGTTTTGACTCCTTGCTAAGGTCAGTGTTATGTCAAGACTCGTTCCTTAACTGTACTTTATAATTCTAGTGTGTCATATTCTTTTATTTTTAACTATTGCGCATGGGTTGGGATTAGTTTTCTTTAAACTGAGTTTTGACCTAGTTGTCAATACACCCACCACACATAAATCGTTGACCAACCTTGTTTGTTGGCAGGTAGCCTTCAATATTGAAGGTAGATTTTTCTTACATGACCTAATCTGCTTACCTTTGTTTGGTTTAGACATTATCTTAGGGCTTGATTGGTTATCTAAGAATCATATTCTTCTTTACTGTCTTAATAAAATTATTATCTTTCCTTCTGATGATATACATACTGGATCAGTAGTTTTTCATACTTTATACCTAGATTCTGTGAGAGTTACCTATAATAGGAGTAAATGTGAGGGGTACATTCTATTAGCGACTAGCTCGAGTGTTGGCAAATTAAACCTAGAACAAATTGATACGCGGAAAAACTTGTCTCTCAACAAATTTCCTTCGGCAAGTGTACCGAATTGTCGTCAAGTAAAAACTCACAATAGAGTGAGGTCGAATCCCACAGGGATTGATTGGTCAAGCAAATTTAATTAGAGGAATGTTCTAGTTGAGCGAAGCAGAATTTGGTTTAAGAGTTGCAAGAAATTAAATGGCGGGAAAGTAAATAGCAGAAAATGTAAATTGCTGGAAATAAAGAGCTGAATGTAAATAGCGGAAAGTAAATTGCAGAATCTTAAATGGGAATGGGGAAGATGCTCATAAAAGTAAACTGCAGAAATTAAAGAGAATGGGTAAGATCAGAAATGGGGATTCATTGGGCTTAGGAGATGTTGCATTCTCCGGATCAAGTTCATTTTCATCTCTTCCTCAATTAATGCATTCATTGATCTCCTTGGCAATCTTAAGTGATCGAATTCCAATTCCTTGGCAATTCAATCTCTCAAATCTTGATCAATAGCCAATTCCTTGGTCAATTGCTCATGAGAAGAGATGAAGTATGGTCACTGATTATACCACATGCATTCCCAAATCAAGTGTTGGTAGGATTATAGTCACCATACCCAACCAAACCCAATTTGGTCCAACATGAGAAAGCATTTCTAGCATGATTTCTTCATTCCTCTTCCAAGGTTCAGAAGAGATCCAAGTATGAATAGCTTCTTTTCCAAGATAACTACCCAATTAGATGAAGGTTGAAAGCTTTCTAGTAAAATCAAGAAAAAAGATAGAAGAAGAGTAATAAAAATTAGTATTGATCCATCAAATTACAACAGAGCTCCCTAACCCAATGAAAGGGGTTTAGTTGTTCATAGCTCTGGAAATAGAAAACAAAGATGGAGAATACATCATAAACTGGAACTAGAAGAGCAGAGAAAGTAAATTATACAGAGAGTAGTTCCCAATTTCCAATCCCCTCAAAAAGCTCTTTCCTAATTCAAAACTACCCCTATATATACTACTCTTCTGATCTTCTAGTTGGTTCTTCAAGTCTTGGATATGGGCCTTTGAGTTTGAAGTAGTTATACTCTTCAGTGGGCTTAGCTTTACTTGCAGAGAGAAAGTGTGAAGTAGGCAGGGTGTTTAGCTCAGGACGTTAGTGGCGTTAACGTTAAGTGAGAGTGTGGGTTCAAGAACGTTAGTGACAATCACCTTTTTCACTAACGTTCCTCACCCAGGGATGATCCATGTTAACTTCAACGTTAGTGGCACTAACGTGACCACTAACGTTGCCTCTTGGTCCTTCGCACACGTTATTGGGACTCACCTTTTCCAATAACGTTGAGAGTCTTCCCTTCCCCCTACGTTAGAGTCCACGTTAACTAGGTTAACGTGGCTCTTAACGTAAGCTTGCCAATCCTTCGAGAACGTTAGTGACACTTACCTTTGTCACTAACGTTCTAATGTGCCCTACTTCCCACGTTAGAGTCCACGTTAACTAGGTTAACGTGGCTTCTAACGTAGCAATGATAGCCATTTCCAACGTTAGTGACAAAGGCGAGTGTCACTAACGTTGGCTCATCATTCCCTTATCCACATTAGCTTCCACGTTAACTAAGTTAACGTGGGAGTTAACGTTGCTCACATTGGCTCATTCCAACGTTAGTGACAAAGGTGAGTGTCACTAACGTTGGCGATTCTTGCTCCCTCCATGTTAGCTTCCACGTTAACTAAGTTAACGTGGGAGTTAACGTGACTCATTGTGGCTTAGCTCAACGTTAGTGACAAAGGTAAGTGTCACTAACATTGGCTTCTCTTTTGCTTCTCAACGTTAGAGTCCACGTTAACTGAGTTAACGTGGCTCTTAACGTGGCCAATTGTGAGCTTGGTCCAACGTTAGTGACAAAGTTAAGTGTCACTAACGTTGGCTTCATTTCTTTCTTCCACGTTAGAGTTCACGTTAACTTAGTTAATGTGACTCTTAACGTGGGCTATTATGGCTTCGAGAGCGTTATTGACGATTACTTTTCTCATTAACTTTGCAAGTTAGCTCCCATTCCACGTTAGAGGTCACGTTAGTTAGACTAACGTGGCTGCTAACGTGGTTCTTCCTTGCTTCCTTTGTCCTGAAATCAAGCAATAAAGTGCATCAAAGCTCTAGTCCCAGTCATGGGAAATGCATCATCCAATTTGTCATTCAATTCATGCAAAATCCTCATGAAATCATGTAAAGTACACAATGTATGCTTGAATCAAGATGTAAGTGAAATTCTACCCAAAACTTGCTTATTCCCTAAGAAAATGCATGAAACTACCCTAAAAACAATAAAGAAAAGGTCAGTGAAACTGGCCAAAATGCCCTGGCATCACAAATCCAAGTAGTGCGAGATTTCTCTTATGTGTTTTTGGAAGACATACCTGAGTTTCCTCCTCGAAGAGAGATTGAGTTCAACATCGACTTAGTACCTGGAGCTGGACCAATTTCGGTAGCCTTGATAAACCACTATTTTATGGTTTATATTGTGCTTAATTGTATGGTTTTATCAATTCTTTACCCACTTATTCATATGATTGGCATGCATTTATATTTTCTTCCTAAAATTATTACATGATGAATATTTGCTTCCTAAAGACTTTTAATTATGTATTTTAATTCTCCTTCATTCCATTAGATGCCGTGATCTGTGTGTTAAGTGTTTCAGGCTTTATAGGGCATGAATTACTTGGGGATTGGAAAGGAAGCTTGCAAAAATGGAAGGAACACAAGAAATTGAGGAGATGACCAGCGAGAAGTGACGTGGACGCATGGCTCACGCGACCGCACGGCATAGAGGAATCGCAATGACGCGGATGCATGGCTCACGCGACCGCGCGGATTGGAACTGCACAAGTGACGGGGAGGCGTGGACAACGCGCACGCATGGCAAGGCAAAACGCCAAATGACGCGACTGCATGAATGACGCGATCGCGTGACATGCGCGATCTGCAGAATCTGCAGAATTCGCTGGGGGCAATTTTGGGCCCTGTTTTGACCCAATTTTCGGCACAGAAAAGCAGACTAGAGCCAAGGAACATGGAGAACGAAAACAACAATTCATTACAGACAATTCTCAGTTTTAGATCTAGTTTTACTCCTCTTCTAGGTTTTTCTCTCTGCACATTCATAGTTCTTAGGATTTATTTTTATTACTTTTCGCATTGGGATATTGAGAAGAGTTATTACCTCCGTCAAGACTTCGTCATTCTCGTTTGTTTTATTTACCTGTCTCTTACTCTTCCATGTCCTTTGTTTACTCAGAATTATTATTGGATTATTTTTAGAGTTTATTAATACAAGAACTATTTTTATTTCTAATTGATCCCCTTGATTATTATTTATCATGTTTTTCTATATTTCCCTTTCCTATGTTATGAATTCTACATTTACAATGAGTGAGTAGTTCCATAACTTGGATGGGAGTTGATTGAAGGGAAGACCTTGAGTTGGAATGCTTAAAAGAAAAATTGTAATTGGGTTTATTGTTGGATTGCCCTCTAGTCACTGGCACCAATCCTTTTCAATTGAGCGGATTGGAACTTGTGAATAGAAACAGCTTTCCAACTTGCTTGACTTTCCCTTACCTAGTAAGGGATAACTAAACAGAACAACCCTCAATTTTCAATTAATCTTGAGAGTACTTCAACAAGAATAGGGCTTCCAACTAATCTACTCCCAGTCAAGGTTTTTATTTAAAATTACATAAATTCTCCAATTTAATTTCCCGTTATTCGACTCAAACCATTTTTGAAAACATCTGATTAATAAAATAGCACATCTCTCTGCAACTCGTTGGGAGATGACCTGGGAATCATACTCCCAGTATTTTAATTTAAATTTTGTGACAACCCTTCTAAATTGATAAGCAAATTTCTGGTTGGTTAAGAACTGTACTTGCAACGTATCTCTTCTAATAATTTCTTAACTCGCCAATTTCCACCACGTCAATTTTTGTCGCCGTTGCCGGGGAGTTGCAATAGAGTGCTAAAGTTATTAATTGGAATTTATTTATTTGCATTTTATATTATTTTGCTACTATGAGCTTCATGTTTCTTTCGTTAAATGACGCGTTCACTTCCTGATCCAAGCTTGCCAGTATTCGATCCTGAGATTGAAAGAACTATTTCACGAATAAGGCAAGCTCGGCGTCAGTTAGTCCTCTCTGAGGACGGATCTGAAACGTCACTTGAGGAAGAAACAGTCTCCCTTTCTGCTGATTCGGTTGATTTACGTGAAGGTGACATGGCAGCACCTAGGAGAATTACTATCTAGGAGGCTGGAGCCCCTGATTTTTCAATGCAACCGTTTCAAGCGCATCACACAGTGGTGGCTACAGACTTTGAAATAAAAATAGCACTGCTCAATTTGATGCCCAAGTTTCATGGCTTATCTGCTCAAGAGCCTATCAAGCACCTTAGAGACTTCCAAGCAGCCTGTTCTACTGTCAGGCGTGATGGTGCAGATGAAACTTCAATTTTGTTAAAAAAATCCTTCTCATTCTCTCTTGAGGGAAAGGTGAAAGAGTGGTATTACACTCAACCCGCAGCAACTGTATCCGACTGGGATACACTTAGAAGAGAATTTTTGGAAAAAAATTTTCCAGCTAAAGTTACTGATAAACAGAGGAAAGACATCTCCATGATTGTTCATGATGAATCTGAGACTCTCTATGAATACTGGGAGTGCTTCAACAACCTTCTGGAAGCATGCCCCCACCATATGATTAACAAGATAGTGTTGCTCGGCTACGTCACTCAGGGTATGAGGCCCCAAGATAAGACCACATTGGAAAGTGCTAGCAATGGATCTATGAAAAAGTACAAGACCACTGATGAGGCATGGCAATTGATCAGCGACTTAGCTGAATCTACTCGGAATCACAGGAAGAAACAAGGCCGTTCAAACACTGTTGCAGAAGTATCCTCTAGCAGAGAGACTGCTGCTCTAACTCAGAGTATCTGTGAAATAACCAACTTACTGAAGCAGATGCAATTGAATCAACAACAAAGTCAGCAAGCTCAACCTTCTCCTCCACAGCAAAGCCAACAGTTAGTTCCACAGAGAGTTTGCAGAATCTATGCTGATTATAGCCATTATACTGATGAATGTCTGCAGCTCCAGTAAGAAGATAACACTGTGACAGCCACTCATAACTTCTATGACTGCCCCAACCAAGGGTACAATCAAGGTGGCAGTTATAGCCATGGATGGCAGGACAATTCTAACCAGAATTGGAGAGATATTTCTAACCAGAATTGGAGGGACAACAATAACAGAGGAGGCAGAGACAATCAGGGAAATCAGAGGTAGAATAATAACAACAACAGACAGCAGAACCAGAACCAGCCATACAGAGCACCTCACCTGAGGCAATGCCAAGGACCACTGAATAACCAACAGCAGACCTCTCAGATCACTTATCCTTCTTCATCTGCTAATGATTAGTTACTACAATCTATTGATCGGAGACAACAGGCCATGGAAAATAACCTTAATTCTACTCTAAATGGTCTGAACTCTACCTTGCAAGCTCTTATCTCACAGATTGGATCAATGAATAACTCCAATAACCAGCCTTTGAGCTCCAGTGGAATCCCCTCTCAACCATTACCCAATCCAAAGGGTGGCATTAATGCCATCACCCTAAGGTCCAGAACCACACTGGAGGAGAGGAATCAGGAGGAGCCAAACCCACCAGAACACGCCTCAGCTGAAGAGGTGGTGGAGGTAGAAGATGTTGAAGAGGGAGAGGACATACAGGACATGGTTGATGAAGAAGAAGTTCAACCACGGGAAGAAGCACCAGAGAATGCTGAAGCTGTGAAGGACACCATTCCCATTCCATTTCCACAACTTGCAAGGAAGCCTAGGAAGCAGCTGGAACCTGATCCCAAAATGGTAGAAATATTCAAAAAGGTTGAGGTAACTGTTCCCCTTTTTGATGTTATTCAGCAGGTACCTAAGTATGCAAAGTTTCTAATAGATTTATGTATACATAAATACAAAATTAATGAATTAGAAACTATTCCTTTAGGTAGTTCTATATCTGCTTTAATGGGAGGTATACCTGAAAAGTGTAGTGATCCAGGTCCATGTATGGTTAATTGTGTTATTGGTGGTGTGATATTTTCTGACTGCATGTGTGATTTAGGAGCATGTGTTAGTATAATGCCTTTGTCTATATATGATAATTTGAGGCTCCCTCCCTTAAAAAGGTCGGCAGCTCATTTTGTGTTAGCAGATAAAAGCATTATTACAGTGGCTGGAGTTGCTGAAGATGTATTAGTGGGCATTAAGGGGCTCACCTTTTCCATTGATTTTTATATCCTGGAGATGCCCCAAAATGACTCAGAAAAGCCATCATCAATCCTACTTGGAAGACCATTCCTGAAGACCTCAAAGTTCAAATTGAATGCTTTTTCAGGAACATACTCTTTTGAAATAGATGGCCGAGTAGTAATCTTCAATCTAAATGGAGCTATGAAGCATCCTCCGGAGGATCATTCTATCCTCCAGTGTGACATCATAGATGAAACCGTGGCTGAAGTTCACCAGGAGGAATTTGAAGAGAGGTACATAGGACAAGGTCCAAGTGTGGGGACATTCTCAGAGGACAGTGAAAGTGCTTTACCATTGTTACCAGCTCCAGACACCCCAGAGCCTGACCATGAGCAGAAGTTAGAATTGAAACCTCTCCCTCCACACCTCAAATATGCTTACCTTGAGGACAAGTAGAAGTTTCCTGTTATCATTGCAAGGGAACTCACTTCTCAACAAGAAGAGCAGTTACTTAGTGTGCTGAGGAGGCACAAGAAGGCAATTGGTTGGAGTTTGGCAGACATAGTAGGCATCAACCCTCAAGTTTGTGAGCACAGAATATTTTTAGAAGAGGGAGCAAAGCCTGTCCGTCAACCCCAGAGAAGACTGAACCCCACTATCTTAGAGGTTGTCAAGAAGGAAGTGACCAGACTACTGGAGGCAGATATCATCTACCCCATCTCAGACAGTGAATGGGTAAGCCCAGTACAAGTGGTGCCCAAGAAGTCTGGAGTCACTATAGTGAAGAATGAGCATGGAGAGCTCATGGCAACCAGAGTTCAGAACGCCTGGAGGGTCTGCATTGACTACAGACGCCTAAACCAGGCCACTCGTAAGGATCACTATCCTCTTCCATTCATTGATCAAATGCTGGATCGCCTGTCAGGTAAATCACATTATTGTTTCTTAGATGGTTACACAGGCTATTTCCAGATTCATATAGCTCCTGAAGATCAGGAAAAGACAACTTTTACATGTCCTTTTGGGACTTATGCTTATAAGAGAATGCCATTTGGCTTGTGCAATGCACCTGCTACTTTCCAAAGGTGCATGATGAGTCTTTTCTCTGATCTTATTGAGGACTGTATGGAGGTTTTTATGGATGATTTTAGTGTATATGGTGACTCATTTACTCTTTGCTTGGATAGTTTATCTAGAGTATTTGATAGATGTGTCAATACAAACCTTGTATTGAATTTTAAAAAATGTCACTTTATGGTCAAACAAGGGATTGTACTAGGACATGTTGTGTCTAATACTGGCATTTCTGTAGATCCAGCAAAGGTGGATGTTATTTCTAGTTTACCTTACCCCTCTTCCGTAAGGGAAGTCCGTTCGTTTCTTGGCCATGCAGGTTTTTACAGGAAATTCATTAAGGACTTTAGTAAGGTGGCACTTCCCTTATCCAGACTATTGCAAAAAGATATTGAGTTCGAGTTTAGTGAGGATTGCAAACAAGCGTTTGATAAGCTGAAGACTGCCCTGACTCAAGCTCCAATTGTGAGAGGACCAGACTGGAGTCAGCCATTTGAAATAATGTGCGATGCTTCCAACCATGCAGTAGGTGCAGCACTGGCTCAGCGTAAAGGTAAGGACCCCTTTGTAATTGCTTATGTGTCTAAAACTTTAGATGCCGCTCAGTCTAATTATACTACTACTGAGAAAGAGCTTCTTGCTATTATTTTTGCTCTGGATAAATTTTGAGCCTATTTACTTGGTATGAAAGTAGTAGTGTACTCAGACCACGCAGCTCTAAAGTATCTATTAGCTAAAAAGGAATCCAAACCAAGGCTTATACATTGGATACTACTACTACAAGAATTTGATTTAGAAATTAAGGATAGGAGTGGTAACCAGAATCTAGTGGCAGACCACTTGAGTCGCCTTGAGCACATTAAACATGACTCCACTCCTATAGCAGATAATTTCCCATTTGATAACCTGCAAGCAGTATCTGAGGTAGTCCCTTGGTATGCACCTGTAGCTAATTATCTAGTTAGCCGCACTTTTCCTCCAAACTTTACTAAGCATCAAAGAGACAAGCTGAAAAGCGAGTCTAAATATTATATATGGGATGACCCATATTTATGGAGATGTGACGCTGACCAGGTAATTAGACGATGTGTGCCTCAATTAAAATTTCAGTCCATTTTAGAGGCCTGCCACTCATCTGAGAGAGGAGGACATTTTGGCCCTCAAAGAACAGCTAGAAAAATCCTAGACTTTGGATTCTGGTGGCTACTCTTTTTAGAGACGCTGCTGAATTTTGTAAATCTTGTTTCCCATGCCAAAAATTTGGTAATATATCCATGAGGGATGAGATGCCTCAACAAATTATGCTTTTCTATGAAGTTTTTGATGTTTAGGGCATTGACTTCATGGGTCCATTTCCAAATTCTAATGGTTATTTTTATATATTGTTAGCTGTGGATTATGTTTCCAAATGGGTGGAAGCAATTCCTACCCGCACTGATGATGCTAACAATGTTGTTTCCTTTGTTAGAAACCACATTATTTGTCGCTTTGGATCCCCACGAGCAATCGTGAGCGATCAAGGCACCCATTTTTGTAACAGTAGACTAACAGTATTAATGAAGAAGCATGGGATAATTCATAAAGTTGCAACCGCCTACCATTCTCAGACTAATGGGCAAGCCGAGGTGTCAAACAGAGAGATAAAGCGTATATTGCAGAAGATAGTCAAACCTCATAGGAGAGACTGGAGCACCAGGCTACAAGATGCACTTTGGGCATACAGAACAGCATACAAGACACCCATTGGAATAAGTCCTTTCTGCTTAGTTTATGGAAAAGCCTGTCATCTCCCAGTTGAAGTAGAGCACAAAGCCTTTTGGGCAATAAAAGAGTTGCAACATGGAATTTGAAACAGCCGGAGCTGAAAGGAAATTGCAACTGCAAGAATTAGAAAGCCTTCGCCTGGAAGCTTATGAGAACTCAAGGTTGTACAAGGAGAAGATGAAGGCTGTACATGATAAGCACATCAAGAGGAGAGAGTTCCAACCTGGGGACTTAGTCCTCCTTTACAAATCTAGACTGAGGCTCATGCCAGGCAAGTTGAGATCAAGATGGAAAGGTCTATACAGAGTAGAAAAGGCTGAACCGCACGGAGTTTTTCACCTAAGTCATCCTTCAAGCTCTGAACTCATCAAAGTTAATAGACATCGTTTAAAGCTGTACCATGGCGAGAAGTTGAAGAAAAACAAGGAGCTCGAGATCTTCCTCTTGGAAGATCCACATATAGCCGAAGACTGAGCTAATGGAGCGTCCAACTTACGGACGTTAAAGCAAAGTGCTAGGTGGGAGACAACCCACCATGGTATGATCGTTCTTTTCCTTATTTGCAGTTTTCCTTTTCAATAACTCTTTTCCTTATTCGCACATTTAACTTGCATCTGCATTTGCATATTTTTATTTAAAAAAAAAATTTCACGCGACACGACCACATCAATGACGCGTCCGCATCGCAGGTAGCTCAGAAAGAATAAGAAAGCGAACAGAAAGTCACGCAGGAGCGTGGCTGGAGGCGTGCCTTTGGCACAAATCGCCCCACGTGACCGCGTCACTCACGCGGCCACGTGACCTGAAAATCGACGTGAAAAGGGTGCATAGCCAAAAGTTATGCTGGAGTGGTGCTGGACTAGCGCTAGACGCACAGCCCTTACAGCCATTAACAAGGTTTTTCTTTTCTTCTTCCTTCCTTACTTTTCCATTATCTTTCCTATTTCTATATTTTCTTCTTTTCTTTTCTTTTTACTTTCATTATCCATATTTTCTTTTTCTTTCTTTTTTTTCTTTTAATTGGTGTTAGAAATTTAATTAAGATATTATTTCTCATTATATGCTTGTGAATTGTTGCATAATTGTTTGGCAATTATATATTACTTTTTAAAGGGTTGCTTGCATGTTCAAATTATTATTTTCAATAGTTTATTCCTCATGCATGCTACGTGTTTGTGAAAAAGCCCATATAGCATTATGCATTTTCTACATTATTCTATTCTACTATTCAATGCTTGCTTTTCATAAATTCCCTTTACTATTTTATTAATTTAATTTAATTGTCAATACAAACGCGATGGTTAGTTTGTTACAAGTGATAACATATTTAACAAATTAAATGCTTGATCTATGCTACTCATGCCTTTGCCTGCATGCCAATAAACACCTTGCATTTAATTGTCATCAAATGCACTTTCTATATTTCCATTGGTGAACTTTTCACATGTAGTCATGACCATGTGTTAACGACATCCCCTTTACCGTGCATTGATTATCACTTATACCATCCTCTTCCTTTCTCTGTCCCTTTGAACTCATGTTACTTTCTTTTTCCCTTTTCAGGATGGCCACCAAGAAAGGAAAAGAGAAAGCTACTCCCAAACCACCAGCAAGAAGAGGAACAAAAAGAGCATTAGTGGCAGAGCCTTCTTCAACTGCAGTCAAACCCTCAACAAAAAGAATTAAGAGGATTATAAAGGTTGATGAAAAAGAAAAAGCCTTCCCAACAAAGGACACTGCGCGATTTCCCAATCGCTACTGTGAGCAGATATTCCCTATCCTGGCAGGACGGAGCTACAACAACGAATACCTTCTTATCCTCCCGCCCAATATTGCTACCTTTGTTGAGCCGCAAATTGAACGAAGACAATGGGATTTCCTCCAAAGACAGCCAAGGCAGGTTAATCTTTCTTGGGTAGTTGAGTTCTACTCTAATTTCCACCTGCCAATTCTGCAGTCTGTCTATGTACGTCAAAAGCAAGTCCCCAATATAGAAGAGGCCATTCAACAAGCTCTAGATCTTCCCCCTACTCCAGAAGGATTGGACGCCTTTCAAGAAGCCTTACTCAAGCGCCAGATGTACCAATTTGACTGGGACGCCGTTCTTAGAGTTATCGCACTACCTGGCAGCAGATGGATCTACGGATACCACCATTCCCGTCCTAAGGGAATATCGGCTTCAGCACTTACCTTGGAGGCTCGCGTATGGGCACAGATCATGTAGCACTATGTCTTTCCGAGCACTCACGAATCCTCTTTCACTGCAGACATGGCCGTTCTACTATGGTGCATCCTTACAGACCAGCCTCTGAACCTACCAAGACACATTCGGAATGCCATGGGACAGGTACAGATTGCGGGCAACTTACCTTTTTTTGCCTTGGTCTCAGATCTCATCTCAGCATCCGGAGTTTCCTACAGTGCTGGGGACACCAAAGCCATGCTTCCACGGGATGATCAGTACGTCCCTAACGGGAAATATATTAGACTTTCAGCAGCCACTACTAGCCAGCCTATCGAACCGGCTGAGGACATTCCTCCTTCCACACCACAAGCACCTACAACAACCCAACTGCTCCATCAGATACTAGAAAAGTTAGATCGGCAGGAACAAAAAGCAAAGCTAAGAGAGCACCGTAACAAGCGCCGATTCACATACCTTAAGGAGCTGATTATGGGAAAATTCAAGGACTCAGACACCCCGGACTCCACTTCCTTTACCAGCATAGGGAGCCATGACGGTTCCGACTGTGGAGATACTGCCACCAGCCCACCTTTGTTCCTGACAGATGGCACCGAGGACGGTGCAATGCCTTAAGTGTGGGGAGGTCGGTCAGTACCTGACTTCCGAAGGTAATTTCTCTTCCCTAACACCAATAAATTAGGATATTTAGTTAGTTTTGCTTTTTTAGAATAGGATAAATTACATAGTAATAGATTAGTTGCATGCATGTTCTACTTAATTGAAAAGACAATAAGTTTCTTCTAAGACCCTATTTTTAGAATAAAATTTCACTAATTTTTATCAAACTTGTATGTTAAATTTGCTTGAAGTTGTATTTGGAACATGGTTTTTGAGCTAAAGAATACACAACCTGTGAGATTTTGAGCTTATTTTCATGGTTGCATTATTTAACCATAATTATTTTATTCTTGTGTGTTTACTTCTCCATGATTGTAATCTATATTTTGTTTCATCCTATATGTCCAATGTTTAATATATTTATATGCTTGCATATGATTGAGGCCATTACTTGTTTAAACTCACTTATCCAAATTAAGCCTACCCTTTCAATTACCTTTGTTAGCCACCTTGAGCCTTTAAACCCCATTTGTTCTGTATTTTACCACATTACTAGTCTTAAACGGAAAAACAATTATATATCCCAATTGAATCTTTGGTTAGCTTAAGATAGAATTGTGTGTGTTAATTAAGTATGGAAAATTGTGGGAACAAAAGATAAGGAGGGAATGTGTCATGATAATATGATGGGAATTTGGGTACCTACTCATGTGAAACTATAAGAATTAAAAATCTATGTGCATTGATTAGCTATGTTTATTTTTAGTTTATGTTGAAAAAAAATAAAAAATATTCAATAAATAATTAAGGGGACAAAATTACCCCAATGCTAAGTTAAGAATTCAAAGATCAATGCATGTATGATAAAATTAAAATAAAAAGTTGATACATGAGTATGGATGTGAAAGAGAAATTTTGGGTAGCTGGGTGTGAATTTTAAGTTATATAGAATATATATATGTTGGGTTGAAGCTTGGGTTAATTAAAGATTCGATTTATAAGCTTACTTAGCCATATATGTACCCTTACCCTTACCTTGACCCCATTACAACCTTGAAAAGACCTCATGATGTTTGCATTAATATATTAAATGTTGTTGATTGGTTAGGTGAAGAACAAAAATTAGAAAGAATGATTAGAGAAGGATAGAGTGATTCCCCTATAAACTAGAGAGATTAGAGTGTCCATACATCATCAGTAAGGGTTCGATGCTTAAATTCTATGTTCCCTGCTTTCATGAGCTACCTTCTTGCATTTTTATCTGTTCTTACTATATAAGAATTGAATTAGTGGAGCTTAATTTGTGATTGTCTCGAAGAACCTATTTACTTTTGATCAAGTAGACAAGAATCATATAGTTGCATTCATATACATAGGTTGTATTGCATTACCTGAGTTTTACATGTTCCTACTCATTTATTTTATCTCCTTCAACTAAGCATGAGGACATGCTAATGTTTAAGTGTGGGGAGGTTGATAAACCACTATTTTATGGTTTATATTGTGCTTAATTGTATGGTTTTATCAATTCTTTACCCACTTATTCATATGATTGGCATGCATTTATATTTCCTTCCTAAAATTATTACATGATTGAATATTTGCTTCCTAAAGACTTTTAATTATGTATTTTAATTCTCTTTCATTCCATTAGATGCCGTGATCTGTGTGTTAAGTGTTTCAGGCTTTATAGGGCATGAATGACTTGGGGATTGGAAAGGAAGCTTGCAAAAATGGAAGGAACACAAGAAATTGAGGAGATGACCAGCGAGAAGTGACGCGGACGCATGGCTCAGGCGACCGCGCGACATAGAGGAAATCGCAGTGACGCGGACGCATGGCTCACGCGACCGCGCGGATTGGAACTGCACAAGTGACGCGGAGGCGTAGACAACGCACACGCGTGGCAAGGCAAAACGCCGAATGACGCGACCGCGTGAATGACGCGATCGCGTGACATGCGCGATCTGCAGAATCTGCAGAATTTGCTGGGGGCGATTTTGGGCCCTGTTTTGACCCAATTTTCGGCCCAGAAAAGCAGACTAGAGCCAAGGAACATGGAGAAACGAAAACAACAATTCATTACAGACAATTCTCAGTTTTAGATCTAGTTTTACTCCTCTTCTAGGTTTTTCTCTCTGCACATTCATAGTTCTTAGGATTTATTTTTATTACTTTTTGCATTGGGATATTGAGAAGAGTTATTACCTCCGTCAAGACTTCGTCATTCTCGTTTGTTTTATTTACCTGTCTCTTACTCTTCCATGTCCTTTGTTTACTCAGAATTATTATTGGATTATTTTTAGAGTTTATTAATACAAGAACTATTTTTATTTCTAATTGATCCCCTTGATTATTATTTATCATGTCTTTCTATATTTCCCTTTCCTATGTTATGAATTCTACATTTACAATGAGCGAGTAGTTCCATAACTTGGATGGGAGTTGATTGAAGGGAAGACCTTGAGTTGGAATGCTTAAAAGAAAAATTGTAATTGGGTTTATTGTTGGATTGCCCTCTAGTCACTGGCACCAATCCTTTTCAATTGAGCGGATTGGAACTTGTGAATAGAAACAGCTTTCCAACTTGCTTGACTTTCCCTTACCTAGTAAGGGATAACTAAACAGAACAACCCTCAATTATCAATTAATCTTGAGAGTACTTCAACAAGAATAGGGCTTTCAACTAATCTACTCCCAGTCAAGGTTTTTATTTAAAATTACATAAATTCTCCAATTTAATTTCCTGTTATTCGACTCAAACCATTTTTGAAAACATCTGATTAATAAAATAGCACATCTCTCTGCAACTCGTTGGGAGACGACCTGGGACTCATACTCCCAGTATTTTAATTTAAATTTTATGACAACCCTTCTAAATTGATCAGCAGATTTCTGGTTGGTTAAGAACTGTACTTGCAACGTATCTCTTCTAATAATTTCTTAACTCGCCAATTTCCGCCACGTCAAGCATCCTACCGTATGTCTCCATTAGAACTGGCAAAATTGAAGAAGCAGTTGGAAAAACTGTTAAAGAAAGTGGTTTTGTTCGTCTAAGTGTGTAACCTTTGAGAGCCCTAGTGTTAGTAGTAAAGAAGAATGATGGAGGAATAAGACTGTGCATAGACTACCAACAGATGAACAAGGTTACAGTTAAGAACAAGTACCCACTTCCTCGGATAGATGATCTAATGGATCAGCTGAAAGGTGCTACAATATTTTCAAAAATTGACCTGTGATTGGGTTATCATCATATTCGAATAAAGGAATCAGATATACCAAAGATAGTGTTAAGAACGTGATACAGTCATTACGAGTATACGATTATGTCGTTTGGACTAATTAATGCTCTGGCAATCTTCATGGACTACATGAACCACATTTTTCGACCATACCTAGACCAGTTCGTGGTAGTGTTCATAAGTGATATCCTAGTTTATTCCAAGACTGAGGAAGAGCATGAAGAGCATCTGAGAATAGTGTTGCAAATACTGAGAGACCAGAAGTTGTATGCAAAGTTGTCAAAGTGCAAATTCTGGACAAATAAGGTGGAATTCTTAGAACACGTGATTTCTCGAGAAGGAATAATCGTAAATCTCTCAAAGATCGAAGCAGTGGTTCAGTGGAAGCAGCCTGAGACAGTCACAGAAGTTCAAAGTTTTCTAGTTTTAGCTGGTTATTACTGGCGATTCATACAGGGGTTTTCTCAGATAGCCCTACCGCTCACCCGCCTCACTCGAAAAGAAGTACCATTTGAATGGACAAAAGAGTGTGAAAGAAGTTTTGAGGTGTTGAAGGAAAAACTAACAACTACACCAGTATTGATACTACCAGATTCCCAAGAACCTTTTGAGGTATATTGTGTTGCTTCTTTGAAAGGATTGGGATGCGTGATGATGCAACACAAGAATGTGATAGCATATGCGTCAAGGCAGTTGAGACTCCACGAGAAGAATTACCTTACTCATGATCTTGAGTTGGCAACAGTGGTGTTTGCGCTCAAGATATGGAGACATTATTTATATGGGGCTCAGTTAAAAATTTTCTCTAATCATGAGAGTTTGAAGTACATCTTTAAAAAGAAAGACCTTAACATAAGACAACGTTGATAGATGGAATTTCTGAGGATTATGATTTCAAGCTGAGTTATTATCTAGAAAAGGCGAACATAATCGTGGATGCTCTAAGTCGTAAGAATTTAAGTATTTTGACGGAGGCCCGTCAGAGTAAATTTTTTATGCATTTGGGCACGACCAAGATATACCAAGATTTGAAGAGTATGTTCTGGTGGTTGGGACTAAAGACAGATGTGACAGAATATGTATCTAAATGCCTGACTTGTCAGAAGATTAAGGCAAAACATCAAAAACCCTTAGGAAGATTACAACCTTTATAAGTGCCTCAATAGAAATGGGAGAGAATCACTATGGACTTTGTCACTGGATTACCGAGGATGTCGGTTGGGCATGATGCTATATGGGTTATAGTGGACAGATTGACAAAATTGCCTCATTTTCTTTCGATCAAAGCTAACTATACATTGGAAAAGCTTGTGCATTTGTACATTCAAGAAGTGGTGCGACTACATACAATACCTTTTGCAATTGTTTTCGACAGAGATCCAAGATTTACATCAAGGTTTTAAGGAGCTTTTCAGAAAGCTTTTGGCACAGAGCTATATCTAAGTATAGCTTATCACCCACAGACAGATGGATACTCAGAACGAATGATTCAGACATTAGAAGATATGCTGAGATCATGTGTAATGGAAGAGCAGGGAAACCGGGACAAGCAATTGCCACTGGTAGAATTCACCTACAACAATAGTTATTACCAGAATATTGGAATGGCCCATATGAAGCTCTTTATGGACGACAATGTCAATCTTCGCTGTGTTGGCATTAAGAAGAAAAATATAGTGCGTTGAGTCCGGATTTGGTGTAGGAAACAACCACGCAGATCAAGAAGATTCGCAAAAAGATTCAGACGACACAGAGTCGACAAAAGTGCTATACCGATAATAGACGTAAGCCTTTAGAATTTAGGGAAAGTGAACATGTTCTCTTAAAAGCAAGTCCTACTACTGGTATAGGTCGCACCCTTAGAACCAAAAAGATAAACCCTAGGTACGTGGGTCCTTTTCAGATCCTTAGGAGGGTTAGTCCAATTGTGTATCAAATAGCTCTTCCACCTTCCCTGTCCAACCTTCATGATATTTTTCATGTCTCTCAACTTAAGAAATATAATCCCGACGAGCGTCATTTCTTGCGACCCGTGACAGTAGAATTGCAGAACGATCTAACATACCCAACAACACCGGTCGAGATTGTCGATAAGAGTGATAAGCAACTACGAGGCAAAATGGTTTCTTTGGTCAAAGTAACGTGGGGACGCAACCCTGAAGCTGGGCATACCTGGGAGCTAGAAGATGAGATGCGAGAAGACAATCCTCACCTATTTACAGGTAAACAAAATTTTGAGGGAAAAATTTTCATTAAAGAAGGTAAAATGTAACATCCTGGATTTTGCATTGGAATCACGTATCCGAGTTTTACGTTTTGTTCGCATAACATCTATGATAAGTTTTTCTGTGATCTTTAAATAAAATAAATAATAATTTAATATTAATATTATGTTATTATTTAATTTTATTTGATGAAAGATGATCACTTGATATTGGACCCGGAAGATTTAAAAAGCTTGGCTTTACTAATGTCATTTACATTAGTAATTTACTCAATCTTTATTCTAATTAAATACCACCATTTGAGATAATCATTTGAGTTTTTACCATGCCCAATTACCTTAATTACCTTCCATGATATTTAAGAATTAACCTCGCTGACTCAGTAGTTTAAAATCACGACAGGTAGCACTTAATGCGCCACGTGTTGCGACTTATGCCTCCTTCCCTTTGATTAAGTGACACTTAGTCACTAATCATGTGATATATAAAGCATGAATCCTCTCTCTCTCTCCTTCAAGAATAGCCAAAGCCATGCATCAGAGGAATGGAAGATTTTTGTTGATTTCTAAACTTCCGAGCTTGATTTCTTGAGATCTATGACCCTTACAAAAATTCAGATCCGATAGAAGTGACCGTATCTTCATCCTCTATACGGTAACGTGTATTTTGTTTGGTAGATTTGGTGCGTGAAACTGGCTCCACAATATTCGCACAGATAGACCGGAAAGTAATGGATATCTTGCATATCTTAGTCAGGTAGATAGAAAATACGGTTTGTCACGAAAAACGCATAAAACAGATAAATAAATAAAACATTACTCTATAGATGTGAACTCAGTGATGAGAGAACGGTTGAGACTTCGGAGATGCTTCTTCCTTCTGGATCAACTTTTCGTGCCATCTACTCCAACTTCTGATTGATTCATTCCATGGGAGGCTGTAAGTGACTAACGCCGGGTCAGCGGTCATTAATCTCCTCAGCTTCAGACCAAACGTCGGGTGAGCAGTCATCCAATCTGAAGGAGGGTGAAGCTCTAGTAGTCTATTCCATTGGTGATCCTACTAAAAGTGCCACAGACAAGGTCGAATCTTTCGGATCAGAAAACGCTGCTCTAAGGATTCTAGCCTATACCACAAAGGCCCTAATCGCCCCGTACCTTGGCTGAACTGATGTCTCGAGAAGTCCCCAATGAAGTCGTGGATTAGCCGTCTAAGAGATGTATAATCAAGCTTGTGGTTCAATACTATCCCGTCAAGGACTCGCAAGAACCCATGTGAATAGGGATGACGGTCAAGTTACACTCCCAATTCGTTAGGATGAAGAACTGGTGCACCAAATTGTAATTTACACTTTTCATAACTCCGCACAACTAACCAGCAAGTGCACTGGGTCGTCCAAGTAATACCTTACGTGAGTAAAGGTCGATCCCACGGAGATTGTCGGCTTGAAGCAAGCTATGGTCATCTTGTAGATCTCAGTCAGGTGGATTCAAATGGTTATGAAGTTTTGATAATTAAAAGATAAATAAAACATAAAATAAGATAGAGATACTTATGTGATTCATTGGTGGGAATTTCAGATAAGCGTTTGGAGATGCTTTGTTGCTTCTAAACCTCTGCTTCACTATTGTCTTCTTCCAATCATGCGTGCTCCCTTCCATGGCAAGCTGTATGATCCTCTCGGATGAAAAATACCAGGTACGATCTCTGCACGGCTAATCAACTGTCGGATTTCTCGTCTCGGATGAAAAATACCAAGTACAGCTACCGCACGGCTAATCATCTGTCGGTTCCCGCTAGCGTCGGAATAGGACCCTTGTCCTTTTACACACTGTCACTGCGCCCAACATTCGCAAGTTTGAAGCTCGTCACAGTCATCCCTTCCTAGATCCTACTCGGAATACCACAGACAAGGTTCAGACTTTCTGGATCTCAGGAATGCTGCCAATGGTTCTAGCATCTACCACAAAGATTCTGATCTCATGGACTCAGTCTGTGGATGAGAGACCCAAGAGATACGCACTCAAGCTGTCACCCAATGACTACGTTGAGCTCAGATAGAACGGAAGTGGTTGTCAGGCACGCGTTCATAGAATTGAGAATAATGATGAGTGTCACGGATCATATCATTCTCCAGATTGAAGTACGAGTGAGTATCTTAGAATAGAATCAAGCGTGATTGAATAGAAAACAATAGTAATTGCATTAATTCATGAAGAACAGCAGAGCTCCACACCTTAATCTATCAGGTGTAGAAACTCCACCGTAGAAAATACGTAAGTGAAAAAGGTCTAGGCATGGCCATGAGGCCAGCCTCCAAAACGTGAACAATGCTCTCTAAAGTATGATAAAAGATCGTTGAATACAATAGTAAAAAGTGCTTTTTATACTAAACTAGTTACTAGGGTTTACAGAAAATAAGTAACTAAGTGCAGATAGTACAGAAATCCACTTCCGGGGCCCACATGGTGTGTGTTTGGGCTGAGCATTGAAGCTTTCACGTGCATAGGCTGTTCTTAGAGTTATACGCCAGCTTGGGTGCCAGTTTGGGCGTTTAACTCCAGTTTTGGTGCCAGTTCTGACGTTTTACGCTAGAAAGTTTTTTGCTGGCTTTTAGCGCCAGTTTGGGCCATCAAATCTCGGGCAAAGTATGGACTATTATATATTGCTGAAAAGCCCAAGATGTCTACTTTCCAACGCAATTGAGAGCTGCGCCAATTGGACTTCTTTAGCTCTAGAAAATCCACTTCGAGTGCAGGAGGGTTAGAATCCAATAGCATCTGCAGCCCTTTTTCAGCCTCTGAATCAGATTTTTGCTCAGGTCCCTCAATTTCAGCCAGAAAATACCTGAAATCACAAAAAACACACAAACTCATAGTAAAGTCCAGAAATGTGATTTTTGCATAAAAACTAATAAAAATATAATAAAAAGTAACTAAAACATGCTAAAAATTATGTAAAAACAATGCCAAAAAGGGTATAAATTATCCGCTCATCACAACACCAAACTTAAATTGTTGCTTGTCCCCAAGCAACTAAAAAAAATAGGATAAAAAGAAGAGAAAATACAATAAATTCCAAAATTATCAAGGAAGATTAGTTTTAATTAGATGAGCGGGGCTAGTAGCTTTTTTACTTCTGAACAGTTTTGGCATCTCACTTTACCCTTTGAAGTTCAGAATGATTGGCATCCATAGGAACTCAGAATTCAGATAGTGTTATTGATTCTCTTAGTTCAGTATTGTTGATTCTTGAACACAGCTACTTTATGAGTCTTGGCCGTTGATGAGCGGATAATTTATACGCTTTTTGGCATTGTTTTTAGTATGTTTTTAGTAGGATCTAGTTACTTTTAGGGATGTTTTCATTAGTTTTTATGTTAAATTCACATTTCTGGACTTTACTATGAGTTTGTGTGTTTTTCTGTGATTTCAGGTATTTTCTGGCTGAAATTGAGGGACTTGAGCAAAAATCAGATTCAGAGGTTGAAAAAGGACTGCTAATGCTGTTGGATTCTGACCTCCCTGTACTCAAAGTGGATTTTCTGGAGCTATGGAACTCGAAATGGCGCGCTTCTAATTGCGTTGGAAAGTAGAAATCCAGGGCTTTCCAGCAATATATAATAGTCCATACTTTGGCCAAGAATAGATGACGTAAACTGGCGTTCAACGCCAGCTTTCTACCCAAATCTGGCGTCCAGCGCCAGAAAAGGAGCCAAAACCAGAGTTGAACGCCCAAACTGGCACTAAAGCTGGCGTTCAACTCCAAGGAGGACCTCTAAACGTGCAACACTCAAGCTCAGCCCAAACACACACCAAGTGGGCCCAGGAAGTGGATTTATGCATCAATTACTTACTCATGTAAACCCTAGTAGCTAGTTTATTATAAATAGGACCTTTTACTATTGTATTAGACATCTTTGGATCTTTGGATTACCTTATGATCCTTTGATCACGTTTTAGGGGGCTGGCCATCTCGGCCATGCCTGGACCTCTCACTTATGTATTTTCAACGGTAGAGTTTCTACACTCCATAGATTAAGGTGTGGAGCTCTGCTGTTCCTCAAAGATTAATGCAAAGTACTACTGTTTTCTATTCAATTCATCTTATTTTGCTTCTAAGATATCCATTCGCACCCAAGAACGTGATGAAGGTGATGATTATGTGTGACGCTCATCACCATTCTCCCCTATGAACACGTGCCTGACAAACACTTCTATTCTACATGAAATAAGCTAGAATGAATATCTCTTAGATCTCCTAACAGGAATCTTCGTGGCGTAAGCTAGAATGATGGTGGCATTCAAGAGAATCCGGAAAGTCTAAACCTTGTCTATGGTATTCCGAGTAGGATTCAATTATTGAATGACTGTGACGAGCTTCAAACTCGCGAGTGCTGGGCGTTAGTGACAGACGCAAAAGGAGGGTGAATCCTATTCCAGCATGATCGAGAACCGACAGATGAATAGCCGTGCCGTGACAGGGTGCGTGAGCATATTATTCACTGAGAGGATAAGATGAAGCCATTGACAAGGGTGATACCTCCAGACGATTAGCCGTGCCGTGACAGGGCATTGGATCATTTTTCCGAGAGATGACCGAAAGTAGCCATTGACAGTGGTGATGTATCACATAAAGCCAGCTATGGAAAGGAGTAAGACTGATTGGATGAAGATAGCAGGAAAGCAGAGGTTCAGAGGAACGAAAAGCATCTCCATTCGCTTATCTGAAATTTCTACCAATGATTTACATAAGTACCTCTATCCCTATTCTATTATTTATTATTCGAAAACACCATTATCAATTTATATCTGCCTAACTGAGATTTGCAAGGTGACCATAGCTTGCTTCATACCAACAATCTCCGTGGGATTCGACCCTTACTCACGTAAGGTATTACTTGGACGACCCAGTGCACTTGCTGGTTAGTTGTATCGAAGTTGTGAACCATGGTATTGGTACCATGTTCTTGGCGCCATTGCCAGAGAAAGAAAGAGCCATGAATTTTACATAATTAAAGTGTAATCACGATTACGCGTACCAAGTTGCTCACGTTGCCAGGGATTGTTCGAGCCTAGACATCACAATTTCGTGCACCAAGTTTTTGGCGCCGTTGCCGTGGATTGTTCGAGTTTGGACAACTGACGGTTCATCTTGTTGCTCAGATTAGGTAATTTTCTTTTTGTTTTCTTTTCAAAAAAAAAATTTCTCAAAAATATTTCTAAAATTTTCTCATCTGTTTTCGAAAAAAAAAAGATAAAAATAAAAATGTTTTCAAAAATATATTTTTCTTCAAAATTTTTAAGAATGAATTCTAGTGTTTCATGATGATTTGTTGAAGCCTGGCTGGCTGTAAGCCATGTCTAATTTTTGGACTGGGGTTTCAACTTACCATCACAAATGAAGAGATTCTCACACACTTAGTTGCTCTATACATGAAAAGTATCCATATCTGCTGAAGCTTGGCTGGCCATTGGCCATGTCTAGTGTTTTGGACTGAAGCTTTCATTGAAAGCTTGGCTGGCTAGTGAGCCATGTCTAATTCCTGGACTGAAGTTTTAGACTAACATGGCAAGATTCCTAGAATTCATGATAAAAATTTTGGAATCCTTATTTTTTCTTTTTCATATAATTTTCGAAAAAAAATCCAAAAAAATTAGAAAATCATAAAAATCAAAAATATTTTTGTGTTTCTTGTTTGAATCTTGAGTCATATCATAAGTTTGGTGTCACTTGTATATGCATCTTGCATTTTTCGAAAATATCATGCATTCATAGTGTTCTTCATGATCTTCAAGTTGTTCTTGGTAAGTCTTCTTGTTTGATCTTTGCATTTTCATGTTTTGTGTCTTTTCTTGTTTTTCATATGCATTCTTGAATTCTTAGTGTCTAAGCATTAAAGAATTCTAAGTTTGGTGTCTTGCATGTTTTCTTTGCATTAAAAATTTTTCAAAATTGTGTCTATGATGTTCATCTTGACATTCATAGTGTTCTTGGTGTTCATCTTGACATTCATAGCATTCTTGCATGCATCACATGTTTTGATCTAAAAATTTCATGCATTGCATAATTTTCATGTTTTTCATAAAAATTTCAAAAATAAAAAAAATATCTTTCCCATTTTTTCTCATCAAATTCGAAAATTTGGATTGACTTTTTCAAAAATTTTTAAAATCAAGTTGTTTCTCATGAGTCAAATCAAATTTTCAATTTGAAAATCTTATCTTTTTCAAAATCTTTTTCAAAAATCAAATCTTTTTCAAAATTTTTAGTTATTTTCGAAAATTCAAAAAAATATTTTTCAAAAATCTTTTTCTTATTTTTATATCAAATTTTCGAAACTAACATAATCAATTAATGTTTTGATTCAAAAATTTGAAGTTTGTTACTTCCTTGTTAAGAAAAATTCAAACTTTAAATTCTAGAATCATATCTTGTGATTTCTTATGAATCAAGTCATTAATTGTGATTTTAAAAATCAAATCTTTTTCAAAAACTAATTTCTATCATATCTTTTTAAAAATGTCTTCTCATCTTATCTTTTTCAAAAATTTGATTTCAAAATATCTTTTCTAACTTCCTAACTTCCTATCTTTTCAAAATTTGTTTCAACTAACTAACTAACTTTTTGTTTGTTTCTTACCTTTTTCAAAACCACCTAACTAACTCTCTCTCTCTCATTTTCGAAAATATCTTCCCCCTTTTTCAAAATCTCTTTTTAATTTATTAATTATTTTAATTTTTAATTTTTAAATCTTAATTTTCGAAAAAAAAAAATACTAACATTTTTCAAAAACCATTTTCAAAAATCACTAACTCCTTTTCAAAAATAATTTTCGAAAATTCCTTCTTTCTCTCTCATCTTATTCTATTTATTTATTCATCTACTAACATCTCTTCCTCACATCATCACCAAATTCGAACCCCCTCTTCTATCTGTGTTCGAATTTCCTCTTCTTTTCTTCTACTAACAATAAGGAACCTCTTTACTGTGACATAGAGGATTCCTCTTCTTTTCTTTTTCTCTCCTCTTTCTTATGAGCAGGGACAGAGAAAAAGGCATTCTTGTTGAAGCTGATCCAGAACCTGAAAGGACTCTGAAGAGAAAATTAAGAGAAGCTAAATTACAACAACCCAGAGACAACTTGATTGAAAATTTCGAACAAGTAAAGGAGATGGCAGCCGAACCCAACAACAATGCAAGGAAGATGCTTGGTGACTTTACTGCACCAAATTCCAATTTACATGGAAGAAGCATCTCCATTCTTGCCATTGAAGCAAACAACTTTGAGCTGAAACCTCAATTAGTTTCTCTGATGCAGCAGAACTGCAAGTTTCATGGACTTCCATCTGAAGATCCTTTTCAGTTCTTAACTGAATTCTTGCAGATATGTGATACTGTTAAGACTAATGGAGTAGATCCTGAAGTCTACAGGCTCATGCTTTTCCCTTTTGCTGTAAGAGACAGAGCTAGATTATGGTTGGATTCTCAACCCAAAGACAGCCTGAACTCTTGGGATACGCTGGTCACGGCTTTCTTAGCCAAGTACTTTCCTCCTCAAAAGCTGAGCAAGCTTAGAGCTGACGTTCAAACCTTCAGACAGAAAGAAGGTGAATCCCTCTATGAAGCTTGGGAAAGATACAAACAGTTGACCAAAAAGTGTCCTTCTGACATGCTTTCAGAATGGACCATCCTGGATATATTCTATGATGGTTTATCTGAGCTATCAAAGATGTCACTGGACACTTCTGCAGGTGGATCCATTCACCTAAAGAAAACGCCTGCAGAAGCTCAAGAATTCATTGACATGGTTGCTAATAACCAGTTCATGTACACTTCTAAAAGGAATCCTATGAGTAATGGGACGCCTATGAAGAAGGGAGTTCTTGAAGTTGATACTCTAAATGCCATATTGGCTCAGAATAAAATATTGACTCAGCAAGTCAATATGATCTCTCAGAGTCTGCATGGAATGCAAGCTGCATCCAACAGTACTCAAGAGGCTTCTTATGAAGAAGAAGCTTATGATCCTGAGAACCCTGCAATAGCAGAGGTGAATTACTTAGGTGAACCTTATGGAAACACCTATAACTCATCATGGAGAAATCATCCAAATTTCTCATGGAAGGATCAAAAGCCTCAACAAGGCTTTAATAATGGTGGAAGAAACAGGTTTAACAATAATAAACCTTTTCCATCATCCACTCAGCAACAGACAGAGAACTCTGAACAAAATGCTTCTAACTTAGCAAATCTAGTCTCTGATCTATCCAAAGCCACTGTGAGCTTCATGAATGAAACAAGGTATTCCATTAGAAATTTGGAAGCACAAGTGGGCCAGCTGAGTAAAAGGATCACTGAAATCCCTCCCAGTACTCTCCCAAGCAATACAGAAGAGAACCCAAAAGGAGAGTGCAAGGCCATTGACATAAGCACCATGGCCGAACCTACAAGGGGAGTGGAGAACGTGAATCCCAAGGAGGAAGACCTCCTGGGACGTCCAGTGATCAATAAGGAGCTTCCCTCTAAGGAACCAAAGGACTCTGAGGCTCATCTAGAGACCATAGAGATTCCATTGAACCTCCTTATGCCCTTCATGAGCTCTGATGAGTATTCCTCTTCTGAAGAGAATGAGGATGTTACTGAAGAGCAAACTGCCAAGTTTCTTGGTGCAATCATGAAGCTGAATGCCAAATTATTTGGCATTGATACTTGGGAAGTTGAACCTCCCTTGTTCATCAATGAACTAAGTGATCTGAATCAACTGACATTACCTCAGAAGAGACAGGATCCTGGAAAGTTCATAATACCCTATACCATAGGCACCACGATCTTTAAGGCTCTGTGTGACCTTGGTTCAGGAATAAACCTCATGCCCCTCTCTGTAATAGAGAAACTGGGAATCTATGGGGTGCAAGCTGCTAAAATCTCATTAGAGATGGCAGACAGTTCAAGAAAACAGGCTTATGGACAAGTAGAGGACGTGTTAGTAAAGGTTGAAGGCCTTTACATCCCTGCTGATTTCATAGTCCTGGATACTGGAAAGGAAGAGGATAAATCCATCATCCTAGGAAGACCTTTCCTGGCCACAGCAAGAGCTGTGATTGATGTTGACAGAGGTGAAATATTCCTTCAATGGAATGAGGACTCCCTTGTGTTTAAAACTCAAGGATCTCCCTCTGTAACCATGGAGAGGAAGCAGAAAAAGCTTCTCTCCAAGCAGAGTCAACCAGAGCCCCCACAGTCAAACTCTAAGTTTGGTGTTGGGAGGCCACAACCAAACTCTAAGTTTGGTGTTGAACTCCCATATCCAAACTCTAAGTTTGGTGTTGGAGAGTCTCAACAAAGCTCTGCACATCTGTGAGGCTCCATGAGAGCCCACTGTCAAGCTATTGACATTAAAGAAGCGCTTGTTGGGAGGCAACCCAATGTTTATCTAATTCTCATTTTTATTGTTTTTCATGTTTTCTTAGGTTCATGATCATGTGGAGTCACAAAATAAATATAAAAATTGAAAACGGAATCAAAAACAGCAGAAAAAAAAAAATCACACCCTGGAGGAGCATCTGTCTGGCGTTCAGCGCCAGAACAGAGCATGGTTCTGGCGCTGAACGCCCAAAATGGGCAGCTTCTGGGTGCTGAACGCCAGAACAGGCATGGTTTTGGCGTTCAACACCAGAAATGGCACACAAATGGGCGTTGAACGCCCAAAATGGCCACCAACCTGGCGCTGAACGCCCAGAGTTGGGTACAAAGGCATTTTTTACATGCCTAATGGGTGCAGGGATGTAAATCCTTGAACACCTCAGGATCTGTGGACCCCACAGGATCCACTCAGGATCTGTGGATCCCACAAGATCCCCACCTACCTCCACTCACTCCTTCTCACCACTCTCTTTCACACAACCCCATAAACACTCTTCCCCAAAAACCCTTCACCAATCACCTCAAACTCTCTTCCCCATCACCTCTTCACCACTCACATCCATCCACTCTTCCCCATAAACCTACCTCATAAACTCCACCTACCTTCAAAATTCAAAACCAATTTCCCACCCAAACCCACCCATATGGCCGAACCTTAACCCCCCTCCCTTCCCTATATAAAGACCTCCATTCTTCATCAAATTCACACAACACACCCCTCTACACTCCTCTTGGCCGAAACCACATCTCCCTCTCCCTCTCTATATTTCTTCTTCTTCTTCTTCTATTCTTTTGTTTATTACTCGAGGGCGAGCAATATTCTAAGTTTAGTGTGGTAAAAAGCATAGCTTTTTTGTTTTTCCATTACCATTGATGGCACCCAAGACCGGAGAAACCTCTAGAAAGAGGAAAGGGAAGACAAAAGCTTCCATCAAGGGTCTATAGCTCAGTGGTAGAACATTTGACTGCAAATCAAGAGATCCCTGAGATACCTCAGGGGATACATTTTCTTCCACACAACTACTAGGAAGCAACTAAGGGTGGAACATCAAGAGCACTCCATCATCCTTCATGAAATCAGAAAAGATCTAAAAAGCAATGAAGGAGGAGCAGCAAAGACAAGGAAGAGACATAGAAGAGCTCAAGGACATCACTAAGGTGGACTCATTCCTTGTTCTTATTTCTTCTGTTTTTCGTTTTCTATGTTATGTGCTTATCCATGTTTGTGTCTTCATTACATGATCATTAGTAGTTAGTAACTTTGTCTTAAAGTTATAAATGTCCTATGAATCCATCACCTCTCTTAAATGAAAAATGTTTTAATTCAAAAGAACAAGAAGTACATGAGTTCTGAATTTATCCTTGAACTTAGTTTAATTATATTGATGTGGTGACAATGCTTCTTGTTTTCTGAATGTACGCTTGAACAGTGCATATGTCTTTTAAAGTTGTTGTTTAAGAATGTTAAATATGTTGGCTCTTGAAAGAATGATGACTAGGAGACATGTTATTTGATAATCTGAAAAATCATAAAAATGATTCTTGAAGCAAGAAAAAGCAGCAAAGAACAAAGCTTGCAGAAATAAAAAAAAATATAGGCGAAAAAAAAATAGAAAGAAAAAAAGAAAAAGCAAGCAGAAAAAGCCAAAAGCTCTTAAAACCAAGAGGCAAGAGCAAAAAGCCAATAACCCTTAAAACCAAAAGGCAAGGGCAAATAAAAAGGATCCCAAGGCTTTGAGCATCAGTGGATAGGAGGGCCTAAAGGAATAAAATCCTGGTCTAAGCGGCTAAACCAAGCTGTCCCTAACCATGTGCTTGTGACGTGTAGGTGTCAAGTGAAAACTTGAGACTGAGCGGTTAAAGTCAAGGTCCAAAGCAAAAAAAGAGTGTGCTTAAGAACCCTGGACACCTCTAATTGGGGACTTTAGCAAAGCTGAGTCACAATCTGAAAAGGTTTACCCAATTATGTGTCTGTGGCATTTATGTATCCGGTGGTAATACTGGAAAACAAAGTGCTTAGGGCCACGGCCAAGACTCATAAAGAAGCTGTGTTCAAGAATCATCATACTGAACTAGGAGAGTCAATAACACTATTCGAAATCTGAAGTTCCTATAGATGCCAATCATTCTAAACTTAAATGGATAAAGTGAGATGCCAAAACTATTCAAGAGGCAAAAAGCTATAAGTCCCGCTCATATGATTGAAGCTCTGTTTCACTGATAGTTTGGAATTTATAGTATATTCTCTTCTTTTTATCCTATTTGATTTTCAGTTGCTTGGGGACAAGCAACAATTTAAGTTTGGTGTTGTGATGAGCGGATAATTTATACGCTTTTTGGCATTGTTTTTAGTATGTTTTTAGTAGGATCTAGTTACTTTTAGGGATGTTTTCATTAGTTTTTATGTTAAATTCACATTTCTGGACTTTACTATGAGTTTGTGTATTTTTTTGTGATTTCAGGTATTTTCTAGCTGAAATTGAGGGACTTGAGCAAAAATCAGATTCAGAGGTTGAAAAAGGACTGCTGATGCTGTTGGATTCTGACCTCCCTGCACCCAAAGTGGATTTTCTGGAGCTACAGAACTCGAAATGGCGCGCTTCCAATTGCGTTGGAAAGTAGACATCCAGGGCATTCCAGCAATATATAATAGTCCATACTTTGGCCAAGAATAGATGATGTAAACTGGCGTTCAACGCAAGCTTTCTACCCAAATCTGGCGTCCAGCGCCAGAAAAGGAGCCAAAACCAGAGTTGAACGCCCAAACTGGCACTAAAGCTGGCGTTCAACTCCAAGGAGGACCTCTACACGTGCAACACTCAAGCTCAGCCCAAACACACACCAAGTGGGCCCAGGAAGTGAATTTATGCATCAATTACTTACTCATGTAAACCCTAGTATCTAGTTTATTAAAAATAGGACCTTTTACTATTGTATTAGACATCTTTGGATCTTTGGATTACCTTATGATCCTTTGATCACGTTTTAGGAGGCTGGCCATCTCGGCCATGCCTGGACCTCTCACTTATGTATTTTCAACGGTAGAGTTTCTACACTCCATAGATTAAGGTGTGGAGCTCTGCTGTTCCTCAAAGATTAATGCAAAGTACTACTGTTTTCTATTCAATTCATCTTATTTTGCTTCTAAGATATCCATTCACACCCAAGAACGTGATGAAGGTGATGATTATGTGTGACGCTCATCACCATTCTTCCCTTTGAACACGTGCCTGACAAACACTTCCGTTCTACATGAAATAAGCTAGAATGAATATCTCTTAGATCTCCTAACAGGAATCTTCGTGGCGTAAGCTAGAATGATGGCGGCATTCAAGAGAATCCGGAAAGTCGAAACCTTGTCTGTGGTATTCCGAGTAGGATTCAATGATTGAATGACTGTGACGAGCTTCAAACTCGCGAGTGCTGGGCGTTAGTGACAGACGCAAAAGGAGGGTGAATCCTATTCCAGCATGATCGAGAACCGACAGATGAATAGCCGTGCCGTGACAGGGTGCGTGAGCATATTATTCACTGAGAGGATAAGATGAAGCCATTGACAAGGGTGATGCCTCCAGACGATTAGCCGTGCCGTGACAGGGTATTGGATCATTTTCCCGAGAGATGACTGAAAGTAGCCATTGACAGTGGTGATGTATCACATAAAGCCAGCCATGAAAAGGAGTAAGACTGATTGGATGAAGATAGCAGGAAAGAAGAGGTTCAGAGGAACGAAAAGCATCTCCATTCGCTTATCTGAAATTTCTACCAATGATTTACATAAGTACCTCTATCCCTATTCTATTATTTATTATTCGAAAACACCATTATCAATTTATATCTGCCTAACTGAGATTTGCAAGGTGACCATAGCTTGCTTCATACCAACAATCTCCGTGGGATTCGACCCTTACTCACGTAAGGTATTACTTGGACGACCCAGTGCACTTGCTGGTTAGTTGTATCGAAGTTGTGAACCATGGTATTGGCACCATGTTCTTGGCGCCATTGCCAGAGAAAGAAAGAGCCATGAATTTTACATAATTAAAGTGTAATCACGATTACGCGTACCAAGTTGCTCACGTTGCCAGGGATTGTTCGAGCCTGGACATCACAATTTCATGCACCAGCCGTGACCCTAAACATTTTGTTTTCTAGTATTATCACCAGATACATAAATGCCACAAACACATAACTGGGTGAACCTTTTCAGAATGTGACTCTGCTTTGCTAGAGTCCCAAGTTAGAGGTGCCCAGAGCTCTTAAGCACACTCTTTTTGCTTTGGATCACGACTTTAACTGCTCAGTCTCAAGCTTTTCACATGACACCTTCACGCCACAAGCACATGGTTAGGGACAGCTTGGTTTAGCCGTTTAGCCCAGGATTTTATTCCTTGGGCCCTCCTATCCATTAATGCTCAAAGCCTTGGATCCTTTTTACCCTTGCCTTTTGGTTTAAAGGGTTATTGGCTTTTTCTGCTTGCTTTTTCTTTTTCTTTCTTTTTTTTCTTTATTTTTTTTTGCCAATTTTTTTCTTTTTTTTTTCCGCAAGCTTTGTTTTTCATTGCTTTTTCTTGCTTCAAGAATCAATTTTATGATTTTTCAGATTATCAATAATATTTCTCCGTTTTCATTATTCTTTCAAGAGCCAACAATTTTAATATTCATAAACAACAATATCAAAAATATGCACTGTTCAAGCATTCATTCAGAAAATAAAAGTATTGCCACCACATCAAAATAATTAAACTAATTTCAAGATAGATTTCAAAATCATGCACTTCTTATTCTTTTGCAAATAAAAACATTTTTTCATTTAAGAAAGGTGAAGGATTCATAGGACATTCATAGCTTTAAGACATAGACACTAAACACTAATGATCATGTAAAAAAAACATAGACAAAACATAAAGCATAGAAACCGAAAAACAGAAAAATAAGAACAAGGAAATTAAAGAACGGGTCCACCTTAGTGACGGCGGCTAGGTCTTCCTCTTGAAGATCTTATGGAGTGCTTGAGCTCCTATATGTCTCTTCCTTGTCTTTGTTGCTCCTCCCTCATGGCCTTTTGGTCCTCTCTGATTTCATGGAGGATGATGGAGTGCTCTTGGTGCTCCATCCTCTTTCTAGTTATGGGCTTTTGAGATGGATCTCTCCATCTCCCATGACTCGGAGTTGGAAGCAACTGCCTTCTTTTTCCTCTTCCTAGAGGATTCTCCAGCCTTAGGTGCCATTAATGGTTATGAAAAAACAAAAAGCAAAGCTTTTTCCACACCAAACTTAGAAGGTTTGCTCGTCCTCAAGCAAAATAAGATAGAAGGGAGTAGAAGAAGAATAATGCAATTAATTTTGAAAACTTATTACTGTATGCAAGAAAAATTAAAAAGAGTTTAAAAGAATTTGAAAAGATATGTAAGTTTTGAAAACATTTTGGAAGGAATTGAAAAGAATAAAAAAGAGAATTAAAAAGAATTGGAAAGATTACAAATTTTTGAAAATAGAAATTGAAAGATGCACGTTTAAAATATGTTTGATGCAAAAAATTATGAATTAAAACATGAAAAATTGAAAAAAATCGAATTGGAAACACACAGATACCCTGACTGTCGTTAAACGCCAGGAATCCTTCTTTACTGGGCATTTTTCTGAACGCCCAGAATGCTGCCTGCATGGGTGTTAAACGCCCATTCTGCTATCCTTACTGGCGTTTAAACGCCAGTAAGCCTGTCCTCCAGAGTGTGCTATTTTTTATGCTATTTTTTATTTTGCTTTAATTCTGCAGCTATTTTTATGACTTCACATGATCATCTACCTAAAGAAAACATAAAATAACAATAGAAAATAAATGTCTATGAAATTAAACATAATTAAATAATATTGGGTTGCCTCCCAATAAGCCCTTCTTTAATGGCAATAGCTTGACAGTGAGCTCTTAGAGAGCTTCACAGAGACTCAGAGCTTAATGGTGGCCTCCCAACACCAAACTTAGAAGTTAAGTGTGGGGGCTCTGTTTGACTCTGTATTGAGAGAAGCTTTTCATGCTTTCTCTCCATGGTTACAGAAGAAGATCCTTGAGCCTTAAACACAAGGTAGTCCTCATTCAATTGAAGGACTAACTCTCCTCTATCCACATCAATCACAGCCCTTGCTATGGCTAGGAAGGGTCTTCCAAGGATGATGGATTCATCCTCATCCTTCCCAGTGTCTAGGATTATAAAGTCAGCAGGGATGTACAGGCCTTCAACCTTCACTAAGACATCCTCTACAAGTCCATAAGCCTGTTTCATTGATTTGTCTGCCATCTCCAGTGAGATTCTTGCAGCTTGTACCTCAGAGATCCCTAGTTTCTCCATTACAGAGAGTGGCATGAGGTTTATTCCTGACCCCAGGTCACACAGAACCTTCTCAAAGGTCATGGTGCCTATGCTACAAGGTATTAAGAACTTTCCGGGATCCGGTTTCTTCTGAGGTAATTTCCGTTGAACCAAAGTATTCAGTTCACTGATGAGCAATGGAGGTTCATCCTCCCAGGTCTCATTACCAAATAGCATGGCATTCAGCTTCATGATTGCTCCTAGATACCGAGCAACTTGCTCTTCAACAATATCTTCATCCTCATCAGAGGAAGAATCTTCATCAGAGCTCATGAACTGCAACATTAAGTTCCATGGAATCTCTATGGTCTCTATATGAGCCTCAGATTCCTTTGGCTCCTCATTAGAGAACTCCTTATTGGTCAGTGGACGTCCAGCAAGGTCTTCCTCACTGGAAATCACTGCCTTTTTACTCTCTCTAAGTTCGGCCACTTTGTATATAGTTATGGCCTTGCACACTCTTTTGGGATTCTCTTATGTACTGCTTGGGAGAGTACTAGAAGGAGTTTCAGTAACCCTTTTACTCAGCTGACCCACTTGTGCCTCCAAATTTCTGATGGACGACCTTGTTTCAATTATGAAACTGAGAGTGGTCTTAGATAGATCAGAGACTATGGTTGCTAAGTCAGAGAGGCTTTGCTTAGAATTCTCTGTCTATTGCTCAGAAGATGATGGAAAAGGCTTGCTATTGCCAAACCTATTTCTACCACCATTATTCTTATTAAAGCCTTGTTGAGGCTTCTGTTGATCCTTTCATGAGAAATTAGGATGATTCCTCCATGAAGGATTGTAGGTGTTTACATAGGATTCTACCATGTAATTCACTTCTTCCATTACAGGATTCTCAGGGTCATAAGTTTCTTTTTCAGAGGAAGCTTCTTTAGTACTGCCGGATGCAGCTTGCATTCCAGTCAGATTCTAAGAAATCATATTGACTTGCTAAGTCAATATTTTTTTCTGAGCCAATATGACATTTAGAGTATCAATCTCAAGAACTCTTTTCTTCTGAGTCATCCCATTATTCACAGGATTTCGTTCAGAAGTATATATGAACTGGTTATTTGTAACCATTTCAATGAGTTCCTGGGCTTCTGCAGGCATTTTCTTCAGATGAAGAGACCCACCAGGAGAGTGGTCCAATGACATCTTGGACAATTCAGACAGACCATCATAGAATATACATAAGATGCTCCATTCTGAAAGCATGTCAGAAGGACACCTTCTAAGCAATTGCTTGTATCTTTCCCAAGCTTCATAGAGGGATTCACCTTTCTTCTGTTTGAAGGTTTGGACTTCCACTCTAAGCTTGCTCAACATTTGAGGTGGAAAGAATTTGGCCAAGAAAGCATTGACCAACTTTTTCCAAGATTTCAGGCTTTCTTTAGGTTGTGAGTCCAACCATATCCTAGCTCTGTCTCTTACAGCAAAGGGGAAAAGCATAAGTCTGTAGACCTCAGGATTAGCCCCATTGGTCTTAACAGTGTCACAGATTTTCAAGAATTCAGCTAAGAATTGATGAGGATCTTCCAATGGAAGACTATGAAACTTGCAATTCCGTTGCATTAGAGAAACTAATTGAGGCTTAAGCTCAAAGTTGTTTGCTCCAATTGCAGGAATTGAGATGCTTCTTCCATAGAAGTCAGAAGTTGGTGCAGTAAAGTCACCAAGCACCTTCCTTGCATCTCCACCATTGTTGTTATTTTCGGCAGCCATGTCTTCTTCTTTTTCGAAAATTTCTGTTAGGTCCTCTCAAGAGTTTTGTGCTTTAGCTTCTCTTAACTTCCTTTTCAGAGTCCTTTCAGGTTTAGGATCAGCGTCAACAAGAATGTTCTTATCCTTGTTCCTGCTCATATGAAAAAGAAGATAACAGAAAAGAAGAGAAATTCTCTATGTCACAGTATAGAGATTCCTTTATGTGAGTAGAAGAATAGAAGAAATAGAATGAAGAAGGGAGAAGAAGAAGAATTCGAACAAGAGAGAGGGAGAGGGTTCGAATTTTAAGAAGAAGAGAAGTGTTAGTAATTAAATAAAATAAATAAAAAGAGATGAGAAAAAGTGTGTATTCGAATTTTTAATTAAAACAAAAGAAAAATATTTTTTTTATTTTAATTATAAGTTAGAATTTGATATTATTAAAATAAATAAAATAAAATTAGAATTTAAAACAATTAGTTAATTAAAAAGAATTTTGAAAAAGTGGTTAGTGATTTTCGAAAATTAGAGAGAGAGAAGTAGTTAAGTGGTTTTGAAAAAGATAGGAATTAATAAACTTTTTTTAAAAATCAAAACAAACAAGTCAAGGGGTTAATTGAAAAAGATTTGAAAATCAATTTTGAAAAGATAAGAAGTTAGAAAAAAATTTTGAAATTAAGTTTTGAAAAAGATATTATTGAAATTTATTTTGAAAAAGATTTGAAAAAGAAATTTAAAAAGATTTAATTTTGAAAATTAAAGTTGATGACTTGACTAACAAGAAACTAAAAGATATGATTCTAGAATTTAAAGATTGAACCTTTCTTAACAAGAAAGTAACAAATTTAAAATTTTTGAATCAAAACATTAAATGTTAGCAATAATTTCGAAATTTATGAAATAAAATTAAGAAAAAGATTTCGAAAATTAATTTTTGGAAAGTTTTCGAAAAAAATGAAAGAAAAATGAAAAAAATTTGATTTTGAAAAAGAATTGAAAAGATAGAATTTTTAAATTGAAATTTTGGCTTGACTAACAAGAAACAACTAAATTTTTAAAAAATTTTTACTAAGTCAACCCAAAATTTCGAAATTTATGAGCAAAATAAGGGAAAGATATTATTTTTGATTTTTTTTAATTAATGAGGAAAGATTATTTTTGTTGTTTTTCTCTTTCCTCATTAAACAACAAAAATAAAACAAAACATAAAAATTTAAGATCAAAACAAATAATGCATGCAAGAACACTTTGAATGTCAAGATGAACACCAAGAACACTTTGAAGATCATGATGAACATCAAGAACATATTTTTGAAAATTTTTAAGAAAAGAAACACATGCAAGATACCAAACTTAGAAATTTTTAATGTTTAGACTCTAGGAATTCGAAAATGCATATGAAAAATAAGAAAAGACACAAAACAAGAAAATCACAATATTAAACAAGGAAAATCATCAAGAACAACTTGAAGATCAAAGAAGAACTCAATGCTTATATTTTCGAAAATTTAAGAAAAATTAAAAAACATGCAATTGACACCAAACTTAAAATTTGACACAAGACTCAAACAAGAAACACAAAATTTTTTTTTTCGGTTTTATGATTTTATTAAATTTTTTTTGTATTTTTTTTATTTTTTTTTTTTTGAAAAAGAAAATAAAAAAATTCAAAATTTTTAATAAGAATTCCAAAGGATTAGACATGGCCAATGTTAGTCTAAAACTTCGGTCCAAAAGAATTAGACATGGCCAATGGCCAGCCAAGCTTTAGCACAGAATTTTAATTGAGAATCCAAAGGCTCATGCAATATTATTCTAAAGCTCCGGTCCAAAAGAATTAGACATGGCCAAATAGCCAGCCAAGCTTTAACATAACACATACAAGCATGTCCTCTTTACAATGGAAAGTGAAAACCTCAGTCCAAAAGTTTAGACATGGCTTAACAGCCAGCCAGGTTTCAACATATCTCATGAAGCTCTAGAATTCATTCTTAAAAATTCTGAAGAACACATTTTTTTTTGAATTTTTTGAAAATTAAAAATAAAAAGCTTAAACATAAAATAAAAGTACCTAATCTAAGCAACAAGATGAACCGTCAGTTGTCCAAACTCAAACAATCTCCGGCAACGGCGCCAAAAACTTGCTGCACAAAATTGTGATTCACACTTTTCACAACTCCGCACAACTAACCAGCAAGTGCACTGGGTCGTCCAAGTAATACCTTATGTGAGTAAGGGTCAATCTCACGGAGATTGTCGGCTTGAAGCAAGCTATGGTCATCTTGTAAATCTCAGTTAGGCGGATTCAAATGGTTATGAAGTTTTGATAATTAAAAGATAAATAAAACATAAAATAAGATAGAGATACTTATGTGATTCATTGGTGGGAATTTCAGATAAGCGTTTGGAGATGCTTTGTTGCTTCTGAACCTCTGCTTCCCTATTGTCTTCTTCCAATCATGCGTGCTCCCTTCCATGGCAAGCTGTATGATCCTCTCGGATGAAAAATACCAGGTACGATCTCTGCACCGCTAATCAACTGTCGAATTTCTCGTCTCGGATGAAAAATACCAAGTACAGCTACCACACGGCTAATCATCTGTCGGTTCCTTCTAGCGTCGGAATAGGACCCTTGTTCTTTTGTACACTGTCACTGCACCCAACATTCGCAAGTTTAAAGCTCGTCACAGTCATCCCTTTCCAGATCCTACTCGGAATACCACAGACAAGGTTTAGACTTTTTGGATCTCAGAAATGTTGCTAATGGTTCTAGTCTCTACTACAAAGATTCTGATCTCACGGACTTGGTGGGTGGATGAGAGATCCAAGAGATACACACTCAAGCTGTCGCCCAATGACTACGTTGAGCTCAGATAGAACGGAAGTGGTTATCAGGCACGCGTTCATAGAATTGAGAATAATGATAAGTGTCATGGATCATATCATTCTCCAGATTAAAGTACGAGTGAGTATCTTAGAATAGAATTAATCGTGATTGAATAGAAAAACAGTAGTAATTATATTAATTCATGAAGAACAGCAGAGCTCCACACCTTAATCTATGAGGTGTAGAAACTCCACCGTAGAAAATACATAAGTGAAGAAGGTCTAGGCATGGCCATGAGGCCAGCCTCCAAAACGTGAACAATGGTCTCTAAAGTACGATAAAAGATCGTCGAATACAATAGTAAAAATTGCTATTTATACTAAACTAGTTACTAGGGTTTACAGAAAATAAGTAACTAAGTGCAGATAGTGCAGAAATCCACTTCCGAGGCCCACTTGGTGTGTGCTTGGGCTGAGCATTGAAGCTTTCACGTGCATAGGCTGTTCTTGGAGTTAAACGCCAGCTTGGGTGCCAGTTTGGGCGTTTAACTCCAGTTTTGGTGCCAGTTCTGGCGTTTTACGCCAGAAAGTTTTTGGCAACGCCAGAAAGTTTTTGGCTGGCTTTTAGCGCCAGTTTGGGCTATCAAATCTTGGGTAAAGTATATACTATTATATATTTCTGGAAAGCCCAAGATGTCTACTTTCCAACGCAATTGAGATCGTGCCAATTGAACTTCGGTAGCGCCAGAAAATCCACTTCGAGTACAGGAGGGTCAGAATCCAACAGCATCTGCAGTCCTTTTTCAGCCTCTGAATCAGATATTTGCTCAGGTCCCTCAATTTCAGCCAGAAAATACCTGAAATCACAGAAAAATACACAAAATCATAGTAAAGTCTAGAAATGTAATTTTTTCATAAAAACTAATAAAAATATAATAAAAAGTAACTAAAACATGCTAAAAACTATGTAAAAATATTGCCAAAAATGGTATAAATTATCCGCTCATCAAGAACGAAGATACATCTTAGAATAGAATCAAGCATAGATTGAAGTAAAGTAGTGATATTATTAATCCATAAGAATCAAGAAAGCTCCTAACCTTAATGATAAACCACTGTTTTATGGTTTATCTTGTGCTCAATTGAGTGGTTTTTATCAACTATTTACTCACTTATTCATACTAATTGCATGGTTTTACGTTTTCCTTCCTGATTTTGTGCTATGATTGAAAACATGCTTCTTTGGTCTTAATTTTGATATGTTTAATCTTCTCTTATTACCATTCGATACCTTGATATGTGTATTAAGTGTTTTTAGAGATTACAGGGCAGGAATGGCTTGGAGGATGGAAAGGAAGCATGCAAAAGTGGAAGGAATACAAGAAGTTGAAGGAACTGTAAAGCTGTCAGCCTGACCCTCTCGCACTAAAACGGTCATAACTTGAACTACAAAGGTCCAAATGAGGCGGTTCCAGTTTCGTTGGAAATCTAACATCCAGGGCTTCAATTTAATATATAATTCGCTATAGTAGCCATACAGCAAAATGACGCGCACGCGTGAATCATGCGGACCCATCGTTCTGCAGAAATTTCAGCGACCTGCACGTGTTTGAATTCGGTCCCAGCGATTTCTGGGCTATTTCCGGCCCAGTTTCAAGCCCTGAAAACACAGATTAAAGGCTGCAAAGTGGAGGAATGAAGGGAGATGACTCATATTTCACTTTTCATAATTTAGATGTAGTTTTAGAGAGAGAGAGGCTCTCTCCTCTCTCTTAGGATTTAGGATTAGGATTCCTCTTAAAGGAATTAGGATTTCTTATTATTTCAACTTACAATTTCTTCTGAGTTCCAGGTTCAATGTTCCTTTTATTTATTTTTCCAATTTAATTTATGAACTTTTCCATGTTAGATTTGAATATTCTATTTAATATAATTTGAGGTATTTCAGTTATAAGATTGTTTTATTTATGCTATGAATGCTTTCGATTTATACAAATTATTTTCATTCAAGTAGATTCTCTTCCCTTTTGGCTCTGGTTAAGTAATTGGTGACGCTTGAGTTATCAAATAAAGCAGTGGTTGATATTGGTAGATTACTAATTGATCTAGATCGCTCTAAAGATAGTCTTCCTACAGGGATTGACTAGGACTTAAGGATCAAGCTAATTAGTCCACTTGACTTAACTAAGCGGGATTAAAACCCAATTCTCATCACCGTTGATAAGGATAACTAGGATAGGACTTCTAATTCTCATACCTTGCCAAGAGTTTATTTTATAATTATTAATTTATTTTTCTTGTCAATTAAATTACTTGCTCCTTATTTCAAAAACCCAAAAATATATCTTTTTACATAACCAATAATAAATCATACTTCCCTGCAATTCCTTGAGAATACGACCCGAGGTTTGAATACTTCGGTTATAAATTTTATTGGGTTTTGTTACTTGTGACAACCAAACTTTTGTATGAAAGGATTCTCTGTTGGTTTAGAAACTATACTTACAACGCGATTATATATTTGTGAATTTCTTTACCGATAGAAATCAGATTGTCACTTAACCTAGGAGGTTAGTGACTCATAGCTTACAGAAATAATAAAATTCGAATGGTGGAGGAAGAAGATCCTAAACAAGGTTGATCTTCTCCTATATATACTAATCTAATAACTAAGGATTACAGAAATAAGATAAACTAGTCATGTAGTGCGAAAATCCACTATCTGGGCCCACTTGGTGAGTGTTTTGACTGAGCTTAAGTGAAGCCACAAGCTAGTGCTCCCTTTTGGGTGTCCAACGCCAGCTTTGGACTCCTGAATGGGCGTTGGATGCCAGCTACCCCCCTTTTAGGCATTGGACGCCAGGAATGGGGCTGGTGGCTTGCGTTGAATGCCAGTTTTGGACCTTCATTTCCAAAGCAAAGTATAAACTATTATATATTTCTGGAAAGCCCTGGATGTTAGCTTTCCATAGCCATTGCGAGTGCACCATTTAGATGTCTGTAGCTCCGGAAATGCTCCTTCGAGTGCACAGAGGTCAAATCGTGACAGCATCTGCAGTCCTTTCTCTGTCTCTGAATCAGACTTTTTTCAAAACTCCTTAATTTCAATTAGAAAATACCTGAAATCATCATAAAACATACAAACTCAAAGTAGAATCCAAAAATATTAATTTTGCACTAAAACATATGAAAATATAATAAAACTTAAACAAAACATAATAAAAACTATATGAAAATAATGCCAAAAAGCGTATAAAATATCCGCTCATCAGAACACCAAACTTAAACTGTTGCTTGTCCCCAAGCAACCAAATAGTAGGATAAAAAGAAGAAGAGGATACAATAAATCTAAGAGTTCTCAATGAAGCTCAGTTTCAATTAGATGAGCGGGACTAGTAGTTTTTTGCTTCTGAATAGTTTTGGCATCTCACTATCCTTTGAAGCTCAGAATAATTGGCATCTTTAGGAACTCAGAATCCAGATGATATTATTGACTCTCCTAGTTCAGTTCTTTTTCATTCTTGAACATAGCTTCTTTTGAGTCTTGGCCATGACCCAAAGCGCTTTGTTTTCCAGTATTACCACCGAATACATAAACGCCACAGACACTTAACTGGGTGAACCCAATTGGATTGTGATTCAGCTTTGCTAGAATCCCTAGCCAGTGGTGTCCAGAGCTCTTAAGCACACTCTTTTTACTTTGGATCCTTGCTCTTGCCTTTTGGTTTAAAGAGCTATTGTCTTTTTCTTTTTCTTTCTTTTTCTGCTTTCTCTTCTCTCTCTTTTTTCTCATTTTTCTTTTTGGTGCTTTTTCTTTCTTCAAGAATCAATTTTTTTTTTGGATTTTTCAGATTACCAATAATACTTCTCCTTTTTCATCATTCTTTCAAGAGCCAACATTCTTAACTCCAACATCAAACATGAACTATTTATTCATGCATTCAGAAAATAAAATCAATGCCACTACATCAACATAATTGAACTATTCTCATTATATACTCTAAATTCATGCATCTTTACGACTTCTAAAAAAAGTCAAAATTTTATTCAAGTTCAATAAGATGATAAGAGGAACATTTTATAGCTAATTGGAAAATAGAAACTTAAATTCTAATACTGCTCATGCAATTCTTAAATTAAAAAACAAAAACTTAAACGTTACTAGTGATCATGTAAATCTAAACATAAGAAATAAGAATTAGAATAAGCACAGGAATAGGGGGTAGGACTCAACCACCTTAGTCATGGGAGGCGTTAGGCTCTTCAGGGGATAACTTCTTATGCTTCAGCTCTACTAGTTCACGCCCCTACTTCTCTTGTTCCTTGATCAGTTTGCAAAGCATGCTAGTCTGGTCTTTTTGTTCCTCTCTTAATTGATCCAAGGTGGTGCAACAAATGCTTCCAACTGGGTCTAATATTCAATTAGAGGGACCTCTTGCGTCTGAAGAGGCTCAGGTGTCTTCCTCTTGGGATGATCATCTGGTGGTCTGGCGCTTTCCATCACTTGCTTGGTGATTGGGCCATCTACTGGGATTCATGAGTCTCTGTTAATCAGGACTCCAGCCTCTTTGTATAAGTAAAGATAAGGTTTGGATAGGCCAACTTGGCTTGAGTTGACATCCTGTTTGCAACCTTTTACAGCTCAAAGGGGATTAATTGGTGGACCTCCACCTCATTCCCTATCAGGATGCAATGAATCATCACCGCTCTTCTAATGTTGACTTCAGAACGGTTACTAGTAGGGAGTATGGAACACCCAATAAAATCCAACCAATCCCTAGCAACTAGTTTGAGATCCAACCTCCTCAGTTGGTTTGGTTTTCCTTTTGTGTTATTGATCCATTGAGTTCCAGGTAGACATATGTCTTCTAGAATCTGATCCAGCTTGGGGTTAGCCATCACCCTCCTATTAAAGGATTATTGATCATCCCTTTGTGGGGGTAATTTAAAGATCTCTCTCACCTTATCAAGATGAAAATAGAGAGTCTTTCCCCGAACCATGGGGCGAAAATTTTGGAACCATTGTCCAACTATCTTTTGCTTATCTGTCATCCATAGATTTGCATAGAATTCATGGATCATTGTTATTCCAACATTGATCTCAGGGTCGGCCAGGATCTCCCAACCTCTCTTTTGAATCTGCTCTTAGATCTCCGGATATTTATCTTCTTTTAATTCAAATCTAGCCTCCAGGATCACTGTCCTTTTGCACATTATTTTGTAATAATGTTCTTCATGTTGCTTGGTATAGAATCTGAAAGGTTTGAAAATAGCTATTTAGTTGTCTTCTTTGCTTCTTGAAGTGGGTTTTGTGCTTTTTGGAGCCATGAAATTTGAATGGTGTGAGAAGGCAAGGCTTTTTCCACACCAAACGTAAAAGGTTTGCTCGTCCTCGAGCAAAAGAAAAGAAAGAAGATGAAGAAGAGGAGAGGGATTCGAATTGAGTTTGGATGAGGGAGTGTGTGGGGTGAATTTTATATAGGGAGGGGAGGGTGGGTTTCCGAAATTAAGTAGATAAAAGATAAAGAAGATATGATTCACATTTTGGTAAAAGATAGAAAAAGATAAGTTTTAAAATCAAAAGATATGAAAATGATAAAAAGATAAGATAGAAGGTATGAAAAAGATTTTAAAGTTTAATAAAAGATATGAAATTTTGAAAGATATTTGAAAAAGAATTGAAAAAGATTAAAAAAGATTGTAAATTTGAAAGGAATTTGAAATTAAAAGATGATGATTGAAAGAATCTTGTTTAGAAGATATGATTAAAAAGATAAGATTTGGAAAAGATAAGTTTTGAACAAGTCAAAAACTTCCCTAACCCTTGTTGGGCGTTAAACGCCCAAAATGTCCCTATTCTGGCATTCAACGCTAGTTGTGTGCTCCTCCTGGGCGCTAAACGCCCAACCAGTGCTCCCTGTCTGGCGTTCAACGCCAGCCTTGCTTCCTCCCTTTAGGGCGTTGAATGCCCATCCAGTGCTCCCTGGCTGGCGTTCAATGCCAGGATTGCTACACCTTGAGGGCCTCTGATTTTAGTTCTGACTGTCTCTGCTTCTGTTTAAACTACTGCACATGATCACAAACCTAAAGAAACAATTATGAAAATTAAACAAATATAATTGAAATATATGTAATAAAAACAAAAATAACTTTAATTATGGTTGGGTTGCCTCCCAACAAGTTCTTCTTTACTGTCGTTTAGCTGGACTGTGCTATGTTTATGTGAGTAATAGGGTGGATTCCTCTTGCTCAATTTCACCACCCAAGTAATGTTTCACTCTCTGGCCATTAACAGTAAATTATTTATTAGAGTAATTACTCTAGAGTTCTATATGACCATAGGATGATACATTAGTGATCAGGAAAGGTCCTGTCCGTCGTGGCTTGAGCTTTCCAGGGAAGAGCTTCAGTCTAGAGTTGAAGAGAATAACTCTCTGTCCAGGTTCAAAGACTCTGGAAGATATCTTTCTGTCATGCCACTTCTTGGCCCTTTCTTTATAAATTTTTGCATTTTCAAATGCAGCCAATCGGAATTCATCCAACTCGTTTAGCTGGAGTAACCTCTTCTCTCCTACTGCCTTTGCATCAAGGTTTAGGAGTCAGGTTTCCCAGTAAGCCTTGTGTTCTAGCTCTACTAGCAGGTGGCACGCCTTCCTATACACCAATTGGTAAGGTGACGTTCCTATAGGGGTTTTGAAAGCTGTTCTGTATGCCCAGAGTACATCATCAAGCTTTCTTGCCTAATCCTTTCTAGAGGTGTTCACCATCCTTTCCAGGATTCTCTTTAGTTCTCTATTTGAGACCCCAGCCTGCCCATTTGTCTGTGGGTGATATGGGGTGGCCACTTTATGGCGAACTCCATATTGGTTCAGCATAGAGTCAAGCTGTTTGTCGCAGAAATGAGTTCTTCCATCACTGATCAGTGTCCGAGGGACACCAAACCTAGTGAAGGTGTTCTTCTGTAGGAACTTCATCACTACTGTAGTACCATTTGTGGGTAATGCAATTGCTTCAACCCATTTAGACACATAATCCACTGCCACGAGAATATAGGTGTTTGAGTACGAAGGTGGGAAAGGACCCATGAAGTCTATACCCCATACATCAAACAGCTCAATCTCTAGGATTCCTTGCTGAGGCATGTCGTGACCATGAGGGAGATTGCCAACCCTTTGGCAATTGTCACAATGACAGAGAAACTCTCGGGAATCCTTAAACAGTGTGGGCTAGTAGAAACTACTTTGGAGAACCTTTGTGGTTGTTCGCTCACTACCAAAGTGTCCTCCATAGTCGGAGCCATGGCAATGCCATAGAATTTTATGTGCCTCTTCTTCAGACACACAGCGGCGGATTATCCCATCCGAGAATCTCTTAAAGAGATACGGTTCATCCCACAAGTAGTACCTCGCATCATGAATGAGTTTTCGAGCTTGATGCCTACTGTATTCCTTGGGGATGAACCTTATAGCATTGTAGTTCGCAATGTCTGCGAACCAGGGTGTCATCCGAATGGCAAAGAGTTGCTCATCCGGTAAGGTTTCAGACACCTCAGTAGAGGGAGGAGATGTCCCTTCTACTGGTTCAATCCGAGACAAGTGGTCAGCTACCTGGTTTTCTGACCCTTTTCTGTCTCTAATTTCTATATCAAACTCTTGCAGGAGTAGTACCCATCTTATCAGCCTAAGCTAAGAATCTTGCTTGGTGAGGAGATATTTAAGAGCAGCAAGGTCAGAGTAGATAATGACCTTAGATCCTATTAAATAGGATCTGAACTTGTCAATGGGATAAACCACTGCAAGCAATTCCTTCTCTATGGTAGTATAGTTCTTTTGTGCGTCATTTAGAACATGACTGGCATAATAAATGACATGCAGAAGATTGTCCTGTCTCTGCCCCAGAACTGCACCAATGGCATGGTCACTGGCATCACACATTAGTTCGAATGGTAAGTCCCAGTTGGGTGCAGAAATGACAGGTGCTGTGGTAAGCTTCGCCTTCAGAGTTTCAAAGGCATTCAGACACTCTTGGTCAAAGACAAACGGAGTGTCAGTAGCTAATAAGTTCCACAGGGGTTTTGCAATTTCAGAGAAATCTTTTATAAACCTCCTATAGGCCCAGAAAACTTCTGATTGCCTTAACATTAGTTGGTGGTGGTAATCGTTCAATTACCTCCACCTTATCTTGATCCACTTCTATTCCCTTGTTCGAGATCTGATGCCCGAGAACAATCCCTTTAGTCACCATAAAGTGCATTTCTCCCAATTTAAAACTAGGTTTGTCTCTTGACAACATTTGAGAACTAGGGCTAGATGGTCAAGGCAGGAGTCAAATGAGTCTCCAAAGATGGAAAAGTCATCCATGAATACTTCAAGAAATTTTTCACCATGTCAGAGAAAATAGAGAGCATACACCTTTGAAAGGTTGCTGGTGCATTGCACATGCCAAATGGCATTCGCCTATAAGCAAACACGCCATATGGCCATGTAAATGATGTTTTTTCTTGGTCCTAAGGATCTACTACAATTTGATTATAGCCTGAATAGCCATCCAAAAAGCAGTAGAATGCATGACCCGCCAGTCTCTCCAGTATTTGGTCTATAAATGGTAAAGGAAAATGATCCTTTCTGGTGGCATTATTGAGCCTTCTGTAGTCAATACACATACGTGACCCTGTAACTGTTCTTGTGGAAATCAGTTCATTTTTTTCATTATGAACCACTGTCATGCCTTTTTTTTGGGAACAACTTGGACAGGACTCACCTAGGGGCTGTCAGAAATGGGATAAATAATCCCAGCCTCCCAAAATTTTATGACTTTTTTTTGCACCACTTCCTTCATGGCTGGATTCAGTCGCCTTTGTGGTTGCATCACTGGTTTGGCGTCATCCTCCAGCAGGATCTTGTGCATGCATTGGGTAGGGCTAATGCCCTTAAGGTCACTGATTGTCCACCCAAGAGCTTTCTTGTGTGTCTTTAGCACTTGGATTAGTGCTTTTTCTTCCTGTGGTTCTAAAGCAGAGCTTATAATCACAGGATAAGTATCCTCATCTCCAAGAAATGCATATTTCAAGGATGATGGTAATGGCTTGAGCTCGAGTTTAGGGGACTTATCCTCTTCCTTAGGAGTTTTCAAAGGCTCCTTTGTTACCTCTAGCTCCTCTAAATCAGGCTAGGCATCATAAAAGATGTCATTCAGCTCTTCTTTGAGTCTCTCAACCATGTTCACTTCTTCCACTAGGGAATCAATGATATCAATACCCATGCGCTCCTCTGGAGTGTTTGGATGCTACATAGCTTTGACAGCATTTAGCACGAACTTATCCTCGTTGACTCTCAGGGTTACTTCTCCTTTTTGAACGTCAATAAGGGTCCGTCCTATAGCTAGAAAGGGTTGATACGGAAAAAAATTATTTCCGCAATAACTACCGGCAAGTGCACCGGGTCGTATCAAGTAATAAAACTCACAAAAGAGTGAGGTCGATCCCACGAGGATTAACAGATTAAGCAAACAATGGTTGATAATTAACCTAGTTAGACGGTTCATATTGGAGTGATAATCAAACAGAAAATGTAAATTGCATGAATGTAAACAAAAACTATAAAGTGCAGAAAAGTAAAATGGCAAGAAAAGTGCAGGAAATGTAAAGTGCAGAAAAGTAAATGACTATAAAGTAAATGTAAGAACTAAAAATAAAATGAACATTGTGATCAAGAGATATTGCAATCGTCCGGATCAAGTTCATTCTCATCTCTTTCTTAATCAATGCATTCATTGATCTACTTGGAAATCTTAGGTGATTGGATCCCAATTCCTTGGCAATCCGATCTCTCTAAGCTTGAACAATTGCCAATTCTTTGATCTAATTGCTCATGGGAAGAGATGAAGCTTGGTCAATGATTATACCACACACCTTCATAGATCAAAGTACTGGTAGGATTACATGTCATTATATCCATCCAACCCCCAACCTAATCCAACATGAGAAAGAATTTCTAGCATGATTTCCTCATTCCTCTTTCAAGGCTCTGAGGAAATCCAAGTATGATAAGAATTTAATTGGGGTTTAATACATTCAAAGTATTAAAATCCTAATGGAAGGGGGCAAGAAAAGGATGGCATCAAGAAGAGGAATTTATTGGCTTAAAGAGACACAGCGGAAACATAAAAAGATAGATAAAGGTTTTCCTACTAGACTTCTAAGATACCTGTTCTTAGCAACCTAGGTCACCGGAAAGGATTCCCTACTAGACCTTCAAAGAACTTGTCCTTAACAACCTAGATCAGAGGGACGAAAACTAAAAGAAACTACCACGCAGATTACCTTAGTGTTGGATCCTTCAATCTTCCTCATGCAACAAGCGAAGCAAATCACTCACCTCACTTCTCACACAATAAAACGTGCTTAAAAGCAACTGAAATTTGTTCATCAAAGTTATGTAAATTATCTCACCAGAAGGTGTTTAAATAGACCCTGAACAACCTAGCTAAAAGATAAGATATGATAACTAATTTAAATCAGATTTGATCTTATTGGATTAGATCAGATTTGATTTAAATTTTAAAATCCTAAAGATATGATAACTAATTTAAATCAGATTTGATCTTATTAGATTAGATCAGATTTTGATTTAAATTTAAAATCTCTAAAAATACTACTAAGCAAATCAAAAGTAAATCAAATCTTCCAACAAACTCTAACAACAAAACAAACAAAAATAAATGCCTAAAAATCAAAAATTAATAATAAAGTATGCCTTCCATTGAATTTGAAAAGCATTATTGGGATTCTTGCTGTCCTGACTTAGCCCAATGGGCCTTGCCCATTCTTCCTTGGTTAGAACTTGATGTAACACCATATGCATGAGTGCTGCCAAGTTTTCAAAGCTCTCTTTGAGCTTCTTTGCACGTGCTCTAGTGATGGGGCCCTCTAGAAGTGTGAAATTTCTATTATGTCCTTTTGTTTTAGAATGCCCCAGTTGTCTTTCTGAGCATGTATCATTCCCTCCTTCCTCAAAAAGATTTGTCCTCGAATCTGTGTCCATATCAAAAGGAGAGAGATCAGAAATATTGAAAGTAGCAAAGACATTATACTCACCTGGTAGGTCAATCTTGTAGGTGTTGTCATTGATCTTCTCAAGCACTTGGAATGGGCCATCCCCTCAAGCATCAAGTTTAGACTTCCTCTGAGTAGGGAATTTTTCCTTCCTCAATTGTACCCAAACCCAATCTCCTAGTTCGAAGACTATATGCTTTCGGCTCTTGTTAATCCTTTTAGCCGTGGCTTTGTTCTTCCTCTCAATTAGGTCACGAGCCTTTGCATGTATTGCTTTAACTTTCTCAGCCTTGTTTGCTCCATCTAAGCTAATAAGATCACTCAAAGGTAAAGGCATTAAATCTAAGAAAGTTAGAGGATTAAAACCATAGACAAGTTCAAAGGGCAAAAAACCAGTGGAAGAATGGATTGTCCTGTTATAAGCAAACTCAATAAAAGGTAAACAATCTTCCCAAGTTTTCAAATTCTTACCAACAACAGCACGCAACAAGGTTCCCAATGTCCTATTTACCACTTCAGTTTGACCATCAGTTTGAGGGTGACAAGTAGTTGAGTATAACAATTTTGTTCCCAACTTACTCCACAAAACTTTCCAAAAGTGACTTAAGAATTTGACATCACGATCAGAAACAATAGTTTGGGGTACACCATGTAAGCGCACAACTTCTCTAAAGAATAGGTCAGCAATATTTGTGGCATCATCAGTTTTATGGCAAGCAATGAAATGAGCCATTTTACTAAATCTATCTACCACAACAAAAATTCTATCTCGACCTCTCCTAGTTCTAGGAAAACCAAGAACAAAATCCATAGAAATATCAACCCATGGATGCACAGGAACAGGAAAGGAGTATACAAACCATGTGGTAAAGACTTAGATTTAGCTTGTTTACATGCAATGCATTTAGCACAAAAATTTTCAACATCTTTACGCATGTGGGGCCAGTAAAAATGCTCAGATAAAATATCCAAAGTCTTATGCACACTAAAATGACCCATCAAACCCCCACTATGTGATTCTAGAACAAGTAACTCCCTAATAGAACAAGTAGGTACACAAGTCCTATTACCCCGAAAAAGAAAGCCATCATGCTTATAGAATTTGTTATATGCACTATGTTCACATGCAGCATAGATAGAGGCAAAAGTAGAATCAGTTGCATACAATTCCTTCATACACTCAAAACATAACAGCTTAGAAGTAAGGGTTGTGATTAAGGAATACCTTCTAGATAATGCATTAGCAACTACATTCACTTTACCTTGCTTATAGGCGATTACATATGGAAAGGATTCAAGGAATTCTATCCATTTTGCATGTTTCTTGTTCAGCTTCCCTTGGCCTTCAAGTGTTTGAGGGATTCATGGTCAGTATGTACCACAAATTCCTTAGGTAGCAAATAATGCTGCCACACTTCCAAAGCTCTCACCAAGGCATAAAGCTCTTTATCATAAGTTGAGTAGTTGAGATGGGCTCCATTCAACTTCTCACTGAAATAGGCAATTGCTCACTTTTCCTGCATCAAAATAGCACCTATACCAATTCCGGAAGCATCACATTCGATTTCAAAAGTTTTAGAAAAATCCGGTAAAATAAGAATGTGGGCAGAACACAATAATTCTTTCAAGGTGTTAAAGGCAAGTTCTTGTTCCTGATCCCATTTAAAGTTGACATGTTTCTTGATGATTTCAGTTAAAGGTGCATCAATAGTAGAAAAATCTTTAACAAACCTCCGATAAAAACCCGCAAGACCATGAAAACTTCTAACATCAGAGACACTCTGAGGTGTGGGCCATTCTCTAATAGCCTTCACCTTCTCGTCATCTACCTCAATCCCTGCAGAACTTATCACAAAGCATAGGAATACGACTTTACTAAGACAGAATGAGCACTTTTGGAGATTAGCATATAATTTTTCTTTTCTAAGTACCTCTAAAACAGATTGAACATGCAAAATATGATCATCAAGACATTTACTGTAGATAAGGATATCATCAAAATAAACAACCACAAATTTACCTAAAAACTCTCACAAAACATGATTCATTAGTCTCATGAGTGTACTAGGTGCATTAGTCAAACCAAATGGCATAACTAACCACTCATACAAACCATATTTAGTTTTGAAAGTTGTTTTCCATTCATCACCAAGTTTCATTCATATTTGATGATAACCACTCCTTAAATCTATTTTAGTAAAAATAACAGAACCATGCAATTCATCAAGCATATCATCAAGTCTAGGAATAGAATGGTGATACTTTACCGTAATCTTGTTTACAGCTCTGCAGTCAACACACATCCTCCATGATCCATCCTTCTTGGGCACCAACAGTACCGGAACAGCACAAGGACTCATGCTTTCTCTCACAAAACCCTTAGCCAAAAAGTCCTCGACTTGCCGTTGGAGTTCCTTTGTCTTCTCAGGATTAGTCCGGTAAGCTGGACGGTTAGGAATGCTTGATCCAGGGACAAAGTCAAGCTGATGTTCATTGCCTCATAACGGAGGTAAACCTGAGGACATCTCATCTGGAAAGACATCGCCAAACTCCTGCAAGAGTGAAATAAAAGCACCAGGCAGGTCATGGTTAGTTTCAATGGTAGAAAGTAAAGACTCTCTAAATCGCACCAACATCAATGCTTTTTTTTTCCAAACTAGCATACTTCAGATCCCTCTCTTTTGCATAAAAACATATTATGTGAGCACTCTCACTCTCCACAGATTTTTCTCTTTTAGAACTCTTTTTCACTCAGACCCTGACTCTTTTTCTAACATGTTTTGTCTCTCAAAGCCCTCTCTTTACCCTCTTGTTTTTCAATTTTCTCACATCCTAAAGACTCTTTAGTAGATTTACGCATGTTCAGTTGCTCCAGGTACACTTCTTCAGGTGTCAAAGCTGCAAGGGTAATCTTTTTCCCAAGATAAGTAAAGGAGTATCGGTTTATGAAACCATCATGGACCACCCTTCTATCATACTGCCATGAACGGCCTAAGAGTAGATGACAAGCCTGCATGGGAACCACGTCACAAAGGACCTCATCACTATATCTCCCAATAGAGAACTGTATGTGGGCTTGCTTCATAACCTTCAATTCACCAATATCACTTAGCCACAACAGTTTGTAAGGGTTAGGGTGTTTGGTGCATTTCAACCCCAATTTTGTGAACAAAGTAGAGCTAGCAATGTTTGTATGACTTCTAGCATCAATGATCATGAGTCCAACCTTACCTCCCAATAAAACTTTTGTATGAAAGATGTTCTCTCGCTATTCTAAACGATCGTCCTTGGCTTGTACATTTAAGATTTGCCTAGTAACAAGGGTCTCTCCACTAACAGCATACTCAACTATATATTCATTATCTGTAGCATCATCCGCATGTGGCATGTCCTCATACCCATCTGAGTTATCAGATTCTGAGAAAATATCATTTGCTTTAATGACTACGGTCCTTTTATTTGGACACTTGCAAGCAAAATGGCCTAATCTGTGGCACTTAAAGCAGGTAATATCACAATGTCGTGCAGGAGGTTTAGGCGTGTGCGTCTTTCTATGCTGCTCTGTAGGCTTCTCCTTTGATTCGGTAGGTTTGGATCCAGTCTTCTCCCTGAAATTAGCACCTCTCGAATCCCACCTTGAAGTAGAGTTAGAAGAATTACGCAGTTCCTTTGCCTTTTGCTGTCTTTCCACCTTGATAGCTAGGTTCACCAAGTCTTCCATATTCACAAATGAGTGATGTTCTACAATATTTGCAATGTCTTGATTCAGCCCACTCAAGAAACGTGCCATAGTAGCCTCAAACTCCTCCTCAATATTTGCTTGGATTAGCAGCATCTCCATCTCCTTATGATACTCATCTACAGACTTAGAACCTTGGTATAATCATTGGAGCCATTGATGTAGCTCCCTGTAGTAGTAAGAAGGGACAAACTGTTATCGCATGACCTTCTTCATCTTCTCCCAGGACAGAATTGGTGGTTTTCCATTCCGCCTCTTCTGTTTGTCCAGCTCGGCCCACCAGACAAGGCATAATCCGAGAATTCTACAGCTGCTAGTCTTACCTTTTTCACATCAGAGTAGTTATGACACTGAAATAAGAGCTCCACCTTTCGTTCCCATTCCAGGGACGCCTCAGGGTCACTTCTGCCTTTAAATTTTGGGATGCACATCTTGATAGCATTAAGGTTATTATCAACAATTGCTGGTTATCTATGATGCCGGGATCTGGATGAAGTCTCCTCCTCAGACTCCGTAGAATCGTTATGAACAGATTCTCGTGACCGTGCTATTCGCCTAGGAGAAAAAGAGTTAATTCGGAAATCCATGTCATCAAGACGTTGTTCAATCCTTGTAAGGATGCTAGCAAGTGCGTCGACGCGGAAAGTTAGTTGTGGATCGGGGTTCCCTTCATTGTTAGCCATCAATGAAACTGTAAAAGAAAAGACCTTACAACACTCTTCTTACGTATATCACTCGGAGTAGGACACTCGTGTTTCACTCAATACGTGGCTTTTACCCTCTGTTGAGCTCACCACCCTTGCCTTTTTTCACTTTTGAATTACTTTAACAAGTTGCACTTTGGGAGATGAGGAATTGAGACACCAAACTAAAATAATCTAAATGATAGAGACGTTCAACTTGACAAGAAGACAATTAAAGTATGTGACAAAGGAAACAAAAAGTGATACTAGGATGACAAAAACTAGCAAAATTGAATCCTAATTGAAACCCAAAGAAATTTTGAAAGGATAAAACAAAGGGAAAATTTAATTTTTTTTATTATGTTTTTTTTAAATGTTTTTTTTTACTTCTTTTTTTTTTTTTTTGCTTAACTTGAATAAACAAAAATTGCAGTAACAGAATTTAAGGAAGAAATTTTCATTTTTTTTTTTGAAATTCTAAAGTAAATTTGCAGAAATTGAAGAGAAAAATAAAGAGACTAAACAAAATTTTGGATCGTACAGATAAATAGGAATTTACCTATAACCTGTAACTGATACCAGATGATAAGAATTTAATTGGGGTTTAATACATTCAAAGTATTAAAATCCTAATGGAAGAGGGCAAGAAAAGAATGGCATCAAGAAGAGAAATTTATTGGCATAAAGAGACATAGCAAAAATATAAAAGATAGATAAAGGTTTTCCTACTAGACCTCTAAAATACCTGTTCTTAGCAACCTAGGTCACCGAAAAGGATTTCCTACTAGATCTTCAAAGAACTTGTCCTTGACAACCTAGATCAGAGGGATGAAAACTGAAAGAAACTACCATGCAGATCACCTTAGTGTTGGATCCTTCAATCTTCCTCATACAACAAGCGAAGCAAATCACTCACCTCACTTTTCACACAATAAAATGTGCTTAAAATCAACTGAAATTTGTTCATCAAAGTTATGTAAATTGTCTCACCAGAAGGTGTTTAAATAGACCCCAAACAAACTAGCTAAAAGATAAGATAAGATAACTAATTTAAATTAGATTTGATCTTATTGGATTAGATCAGATTTGATTTAAATTTTAAAATCCTAAAGATATGATAACTAATTTAAATCAGATTTGATCTTATTAGAATAGATCAGGTTTTAATTTAAATTTAAAATCCCTAAAAATATTACTAAGCAAATCAAAAGTAAATCAAATTTTCCAACAAACTCTAACAACAACAAAAAACGAAAATAAATGCCTAAAAATTCAAAAATTAATAATAAATTATGCCTTCTATTGAATTTGAAAAGTATTATTGGGCTTCTTGCTGTCCTGACTTAGCCCAATGGGCCTTGCCCATTCTTCCTTGGTTAGAACTTGATGTAACTCCATAGGCATAAGTGTTGCCAAGTTTCCAAAGCTCTCTTTGAGCTTCTTTGCACGTGCTCTAGTGATGGGCCCTCTGGAAGTGTGAAATTTCCATTCTGCCCTTTTGTCTTAGAATGCCCCAGTTGTCTTTCCAAGCATGTATCAAAGTATAAGCAATTTCTCTTCCGAGACAATTGTTCAATTGAATGAAGATCGAAAGCTTTCTAGCAAATCAAGTGAAAAGAAAGAGGAAGAAGAATGAGAACTATTATTGATCCATTGAATCACAACAGAGCTCCCTAACCCAATGAAAAGAGTTAGTTCTTCATTGCTCTATTCAAATAGAAAAGAAGGAAAGTGCAGAAAAATAAATATGAAGATTAAGAATGCAAAAACTGAAATTGAAACTTCATAGTCCATAAATGAAAATTACAAACTGAAACTAAACTACTACTACTACTACTAAGAAAAGAAAAGAAAAGAAAAGAAAAGAAAAGGAAGGAGAGGGTAGGGGGGAGGGGGGAGGGGTCCAAAGACCCACTCCCAGTGGTGTGTACCAGGGAATGTGTGTGTGTGATTCTGGACTTCCCCTCCAATCCAGAATAAATTCAATGTAGAAACTAAGTCCTTTATATAGGCTCTCCTAAATTACAAAATGAAATGAAATTAAAAGCAAATTACAATTAAATGAAAATTCCTATTCTAGATGCTTCTTGTGGCCTTGATTGGTTGACAATTGTGGGCTTGCTTGCTTGAGGTTGGGTGGTCCGTGAAAGAGAAGTGAATCAAGTTGAGGTCCACGGGTGCCATCGTTAGTGCTGGCATTAACCATACTTACGCAAGTGTGGCGTTAGTGCTAAAGTTAGTGGCACTAACATCACACTTGCTACCCAGTTAGTGTTTTTGGGGTTTAAAGATACCTATTATTTGTGCTTCAATTTCATGCCCACTATAAACTATTATATATCGTTAAAAAGCTCTAAATATCTGATTTCTAACGCAACTAGAATCATCTCAATTGGATCTCTATAACTCAAGTTATGCTCCTTCGAAGAGGACAAGGTCGCTGGTGTTGTCGCTGGCGTTAGTGTGCTTAACGCTGCCACTAACGTCAGCGTTAATGGTGTTAATAATGCCAGGTTCTGAAGCTCAAACTTAATGTTCACCCCATACTATTGTATATTATTGGAAAGTCCTAAATGTCTACTTTTCAATGTCTTTAAAAGCTTATCATTTGGAGCTCTATAGCTCGAGTTACATTTCTTGGAAGGTGAAGAGGTCAGCTGGCCTTACTACAGGTTGATATCATGTTCATCTTTGTACTTTTGGGGCAAGTTTTCTCCCTCAAATTTAGTGTCCACCATGTAGTGCTATATATTCTTGGAAATCTCTGGATTCCTACTTTCCAATGCCACTGAAATCATTTCATTTGGAGCTTTGTGGCTCAAGTTATTCTTGTTTGAAGAAGGCATGGTCCGGCTGCCAGGTGAGATGTTGCCCACGTTAGTCCCCACGCTATGATTGAAAACATGCTTCTTTGGCCTTATATTTGCTAATATTAATCCTCTCTTATTACCATTAGATGCCTTGATATGTGTGTTAAGTGATTTCAGAGATCACAGGGCAGGAATGGCTCAGAGGATGGAAAGGAAGCATGCAAAAGTGGAAGGAATACAAGAAGTTGGAGAAATTGCTAAGCTGTCCAGCCTGACCTCTTCGCACTCAAACAGCTATAACTTTAGCTACAGATGTCCAAACGACGCGGTTCTAGTTGCGTTGGAAAGCTAACGTCCGGGACTTCGATTTAATATATAATATGATATAGTTTCCCTGACGCTAGGCGACGCGACCGAGTGCTTCACGCGGTCGCGTCGCAGTGACAGAAATCAGCGTGTTTGAAATCTTCTCCAGCGAATTCTGGGCTGTTTCTGACCCAGTTCTCGGCCCAGAAAACACAGATTAGAGGCTATAAAGTAGAGGGAATGCATCCATTCATAAAAAAAAGACCTTCATATTCACAATTTTAGTTTTAGATGTAGTTTTTAGAGAGAGAGGTTCTCTCCTCTCTCTTAGGATTAGGATTTAGGATTTCTCTTAGTTTTAGGAGTGACTCTCAATCCCAGGTTCAATGTTCTTTTTATTTCTTTTCTCAATTTAATTTATGAACTCTTTATGTTTAGATTGATCTTCTATTATTAATGCAATTCGAGGTATTTTCAGATTTAATTTTGCTTTGCTTCATTTATAAATGTTTTTAATTTAATTTAGATATTTTCCTTTTTGGCTTTGGTTAAATAATTGGAGACTCTTGAGTTATCAGACTCGAGGTGTTGACTAAAAATTGGAATTCTTCAAGAATTAATTCGAGTTTCACTAACTCTAGCCTTTTCCCAAGGAAAGACTAGGACCTGAGGAATTTAGAATTAATTCATCCACTTAACTTACCTTCATAGTTAGAGGTTAAAAAAGTGGGAGAAAAATCCAATTCTCATCACAATTGATAAGGATAACTAGGATAGGATTTCCGAATTTTCGTACTTTGCCAAGAGTTTATTTTATAATTATTATTATTTTATTTTACTTGTCATTCAACTAACTTTTTACCTTAATCCAAAACCCCAAAACACACTTTTTCATAACCAATAATAAGAACACCTCCCTGCAATTCCTTGAGAAGACGACCCGAGGTTTAAATACTCGGTTATCAATTTTAAGGGGTTTGTTACTTGTGACAACCAAAACTTTTGTAAGAAAGGTTGATTGCTTGGTTTAGTAACTATACTTACAACGAGAGTTTATTATAAATTCTAAACCATCAATCTTCAGTTCTTCAGTTCTCTATCCTTGATAGCTTATCCTCGAGGGAAGGGTGTGCAGCTGGGTTGGAATTTGGAGGTTGAGAGTGGCTGTTTTGTGTTTGTATGTTCTGGGAGTGGTATGAGCTTTGTGGGTAATGATATGGGTTTTGGGACTATGAAAAGAATTTTGTGTGTAGTGCAATGAATCTTGTGAGTGGTGAGATGAATTGTATGGATATGGGAAGGAATTTTGTGTTGAGGCATATCCAAGTGGTGAAGGATTTTGATGTGGAAAGCTAGGAGGTGAGGTTGAATACTTAAGGGATGACGGCTCTTGATAAATGGGGTGTGAATCAGTGAAATCTCTTTGATTTTGATCTTCCCAGCCATAACTTGAGTAGTGATCAATTTCATCAAAACATGGACCATTTTGTGGTTCTGGGAAGCACCTCATTTCATGTTCTTGATACTCCCATCCACCATGAGTATAATAACGTGAATCATTCTGTGGTGGTGGAAAGTTTCCCATGAAATTTGATTGACCAAAATATGATGGATACTCCATTCTTTCTTGTAAATGCTCTGTCTCAAACAACAATCGCCAAGAAAAAAGAGATTGAAATTTTCTTTGTCACAATTGAGAAAATTCTCAGTGATGTAATATCACAAACAGTTAGTTTGAAAAAGAAAATAAAGAAACAAAAGAAATCAAAGACAAAAGAAAAGTGTCTAATCTAGTAAATCAATCAACCGATAGTTTGTTAATCACAATTAATTCCAGGCAACGGCACCATAAACTTGATGCACAAAAACTTATCTCTCAACAAATTTTTCTCGGCAAGTATACCGAATTGTCGTCAAGTAAAAACTCACAATAGAAAAGTAAATAGTTAGAACTAAAAAGGAAAAAGAAAGGCATTGGGATCAAGAGATATTGCAATCTTCCGGATCAAGTTCATTCTCATCTCTTCCTTAATCAATGCATTCATTGATCTACTTGGCAATCTTAGGTGATTGGATCCCAATTTCTTGGCAATCCAATCTCTCTAAGCTTGAACAATTGCCCAATTCCTTGATCTAATTGCTCATGGAAAGAGATGAAGCTTGGTCACTGATTATATGACAAAGAAAAATTTGTTGTATGGTTTGGAATCAAGAATCAATTCGTTAATAGCATAGTCCAAACCAACAATGAATTCTCTTAATCAAATGTCAAATTCAAATTCAATTAACCGAGAGTTTTTCAACCTCAGGTCGTTCTCCCTTGGAATGCAATTGGAAATGCTACGCTTTTGGTTATGAGGAAAAGGGGTTTCTCAAATCAAAGAACTAAAGATTAAAAGAACTAAGCGATAAAAGAACTAAGCAATGATCAAAATTGGGAATTAATGCAAGCAAAGGTAAATAGGATCAAAACTAGTGAAAATGCGATAAGTGCATGAAAAGAGCCTTGACTTGAGAATGAGGATCCAAGGAATCCTATCATCACCATAACCACAACTATGATAATTATGATGAGTCAATTTCTTCTTGTGCGCACGCACGCAAGCTTGTACGCAGGCACAATTGTCTGTGTGTGATTTTCTTTGTTTTCTTCATGTTTTCTCCCTTGTACATGTTTTCTTCCACTTTTGGCTATCCATTCTTGCCTTCAAGGCCTGAGATCACTCAATGAACATGTCATGGCATCAAATGGAATAAAAATGGAATTAAATTGCTCATTTCAAGTCCAAAATTGCATGTTTTCACATTTAGGATCAAATTGGGGACAAAACACAAAAGTATGCTATTTTGGTGCTTAAGTGTGAGTTCATGTACTAGAATCCATCCAAATTGAGTCATTAATTCTCCCACACTTAAACAGTAGCATGTCCTCATGCTAAACCAACAAGGAGAATGATCAAAAAGGGGTAATCAACTTATTAAATGTAACTACCTATATGCATGCAAGTATGTATATACTATCCATACCTATATATCTATCTATAGTATCTATTAAATTGGTGAAAACAAACAATCAAATTCCCAAGCAAGTATAGACAAACAGGGCTAAGCAAGGAAATAATCCAATGCAAGCAAAAATCTAAAGAATTGATTCAACTCATCAAAATGAAGCAACTTGCAAGAATACATGATAAGAGATATGAAAACATAGAATTGAGTTATTGAACCCTTACTAGGTGTGTATACACTCTAATCACTCGGTGTCTAAGGGTTTAATCACTCAAATCTCTTCCTAATCATGCTTTCAAGGAATTGCTTTTCATCTAACAATCGATAAGTAATTTATGCATGAATGCAAGTATCATGAGGTCTTTAGAAGGTTGTAACGGGGTTAGGGTCAAGGTGGGGCAGATATGGTTAAGTGGACTAAATTGAATCCTTGATTAGTTTAAGTATCCATCTCAACCTATATCAATCCAATGACAAGAATATGCAACCTAACATTCCTATTCTCACTTTTTATACACATTCATGTATGCTCTTTCGTTTACATCGCATATGCATTCCTTATTCATTTCTTTTTCTTTGGGGTAACTTTTGTCCCCTTTTTATGAATTTTTTTTTAAAGTAAAAATAAATGCATATGGTTCAATAGCTCATACATGAATGCACCAATTTTCCAAAATTTTCAATAAAATACCCCAAAACAACATTTTCATTCACCACCAATGTTTCCCAAAATTCCCCCACACTTAGATGAAACACACTCCTCAACCTAAGCTAATCAAGGATACAATCCAAGGTAAAGTCATGGTTTTCCGCTTAAGGTTGTAATGTGCTAATGTCAAGAATAATGGGGCAAATAGAGCTCAAAGGGGGTTAAAAATGGTAGATGCAAAAGGTAGGCCATATGGGTAAAGTGAGCTTTTATCAAAGATGGCCTCAATCATGCTCAATGCAATTCAAGACATCAATCATTGGAAATAAAGAATCAAGCAAAACCAAGATTACAATCATAGAAAAGATATAACACACAATGAACAAAATTAGTGGTTAAAATATGTAACCACTCAATATAGCTCAAAACTCACAAGGTATTTATTCTTTCCTCTTCTATGTTCCATAAAAATCATTCAAGCAAGTTTGAAAACAATTTTCCGATCAATTCAATAGAATGCCCTTGAAACAAAATTCTTGAAAATTCTTTTGTTGTTTTTCACCAAAATTATGTCCTATATGTATGTATGTTGTGATGGATGCAAATTTTCAAAATTTTCTAGTTCTTTTTCTAATTTTCAACAAGCAAAAATTAACATGAACAATTAGGATCAACATGAACCAAGCATATGCTATTCACACCATCCATTCACAACCAAAATCTATACTACATATGAAATATATATATACCAAAATTAAAATGCAATATTAAGGATAGCTAGAAGCAAACTAATATATATATATATACAAACTAGGGTACTAAATTGTAGTGCATAAGACAAAATATCATAAATATCCACAAAAAGCGTAATAAAAACTGAAAATAAACTAAATGAAAAGTGTTTAGGAGAGAATATTTACACCCAAAAATCGTAGATCCTCCCCCACACTTAAATCATGCACAGTCTTCCGTGCTCAAAAGAATCAACCAGAATGATCAACCATGAGAAGCTTCGCCGTCAGATGGTGGTGAGTGGTGATGACGGTGATACACGATGATGGCTCGAGATGTCTCTGAGGTGGCCTCAGTTGCAAGCTCCTCAATTGCCTGGTCAATTGGCTCTGCTGCCATCTATACTATCTGCTCGGCTCCAGTTGCTGGCATCTCAACTCTCTGAACTACTGCCTTCTCAGTCGTGGACTCCGTCGGTCTCTGCTCATGGGGTTCAAATGGCTGGCCAGCTTTAGCTGCTGGCTCCTCCGGTACTGGCTCCTCGGTCTCAGGCTCATGCTCTGTCGTATCCAGAGGAGGTGGCCCAGGGTCTCGACCCTCAAACTTCGCCACAATCTACTAGAAGCGGCGAGCGTTGCGGTGCTCGAAACGGTGGAGTATCTCAAAGATCTCCCGACCCTGCTCATAGGGTGTCTGAGGTTGGGGTGTAGGCACAGGGGGTGCAGGAGGTGTTGAGGGCTCTACTGCTGATGATGGTGGCTCAGTGGTCTTCCTCTTCTTTTGTGGTGGTCCCTCATAGTCGCCGTATGGCAGGAACAGCTGTTTACTAATGAAGACAGATGTCCGGTCTGTCAGACGTCTCTCAACCCCAGACAAGGTAGCTAATCTGGTGATCATCGACGGGAAGGGAATGTTGTACTTTTGCTGATGAGTTACCTTCCACATCGAGTCTGTGATAAGGGGAAGAACAAAGATCCTCTTCCCCTCCAGAATAGCCCAAAGTAACACTGCCACACGGACCCTAATGTGCGTGACATGTATGCTTGGCAGGATATAGTCGACAATGATTTGTTGCCAGATCCTCACCTCAGGAGTCAAATTGGTGCACGCGATGCTCAACGGGACCGCATTGTCCCTTCGGCTGTACTCTCATCTGGCCTCAGGCATGCCAATCTTCTTCAGGATCACGTCCAATGACAGCTTGCCCAATGTCACGTCCTTCACTATCTGAGTGTAAGCATCCCGAGCCGGAGGAATATACGGGATCTACAGAAGGGCCTCTAAAGCATGATCAGACGTATCTAGTGTGACACCCCTCAGAAAAATAGTTGGGGCATCCCTCGTTAGGAGATTTTCGTAGAATTCTTTGACCTGGTGTTCATTAACTTCCACCGGATCAAATTCTACGAATTTCCAATGGTAAAAGTTTAATCTATTAAGAATTTGATCCGCATATTTCTTCGACAAGTTCAGCTTTCTCTCGTAGTGAAAGGCTCGCTTTTCCAGTTTTTTGTATTGTTCTTGGGCTTCAACATTAATGAATGTGTCCGGTTGGGTACTCGGAGGCACAGGAGGAGGACGAGCCAAAGGATTGACTTTCTCCTTCTCTTTGCGAGCCATCCTGAAAAAGATAAAAACAGAGTACAACTCAGTAGAAACAGATAAGAACCACAGAAAAAAAGAAGGAAACAATCAAACAATTCAAATAAGAGCCAATAAGGTAAACAACACTCAATTAAGGGAAAACATGTATAAAACAGTCAATTGCTCAAAAAGAAGTGTATTTTTCTAAAATCAAGCGACCTAAGTAACATAAAAGAGAATGAACAACAATTAAAGCATATATATGACTTAGGTGTGCAATGCAAGTGAATTGATTCAAACTTGGTTATTGTCTTAGTGTATTCAAAGTATAAGATTCAATCAAAATTCAGCACCAAGAGAATAACCAATTTGACAATTAGAAGCTTGCTTATTCATGTTGAAAAGTGGAAGACAATCAAACACATGCAGCCCTTGTTCAGAAAGCAATTAGTTGAAAGAGTTCAATTCGAATTGCTCAAAAACTTGGAGAAAAACAAGTGGCTATGCATACGATTATCTATGTTCAGAAACTTCATGAATAGGCAACAGCATCAACTCACTACATGAAATCAGGTTATGCATTTTTAATGAACCAAACAAGAGGGTCACAGCTGTAAAGTCATTTCAGTTTAGTATTTTAAGCAAAGTTAGCACCGAAATGCATAACCAACAAATTGTTAACTAAAGTATGGTATGCACAGTAAAAGTTAACATCAACCAGAGTAATCACAGTTGCGAATTTCAAGTTCAGGTTGATGTTCAAGCATAAATAATACAGAGTGCATAAACAAATTTAAGCTCAAGCAGCATCCAAAATTAAAGAAATTGCACGAGTGGAAAATAAAATGCCAAATGAAAGCAAAATCCAAGGTCTATGCTGATCAGACATATAAATTGAATAAAAATTTCCATTACGGCATTTTATTAGGCGAGTTATGTGCAGAAATGAAAAGCATCATTCTCAGTTCAATGTAGCAGTTATCCAGCCCAGAAAAATAAAAAATAATCAACCAGCATCAGCATTCAATCCAAAAAACAGAAGTCATCTAACCTACAGCCTACTAATTACTAAAACAGAAATTAAAAGTAGTGAAAGAAAGTAAAGGGAACAGAAGCAGTAGAAATGCAGGTTACAGAGAAGGAAATGGAACCTGTAATGTAGAAGGAAAGAGAAAGAGAAACGGATGGAGAAGGAGGATTGCAGCGGCACAGAGGTCCGCCGCTGCTAGTGTCTCGCCGGCGCTAGAAGGACACGACTAGGGCTTACTGTGGCAGATAGAAAGTAGCGCAGGGACAGGGGAGAAATGGGAAAATGTAGGAGAAGGAAAGGGGAGAAGGAGGAGAGAGAATGGAAGGAAATAGGGGGCGGTGATGGTGGTGCGATCGCCGGCGGTGATGACAGGTGGTGATGTAGGTTGAGGGGTGTGGTGGTGTTTGGAGGAAACTGAAGTGCGACTCTCTCTCTTTTCAAATTAACGTTCGAAAAGTGCCCTGTGCGGACGCACAAGGTCGTGTGTGGACGCACACACAGAAGAAGGAAGGGTATGCGCGCGCACAGAGGCATGCAGGCACAGCAGACAGAAGAGGTATCGCAGCCTGTGCGAACGCACAGGGCTTGTGCGAGCGCACAAAAGGAAAGAAGGGGTTGCGTTCTCTCCTTTTTTTTTTTTTTTTGAGGTGATCAGGTTGAAGTTTGCATACGCACGCAAGGTATGCAGACACACAGGGGGAAAGAATAGATGTATACACACGCACAAGCCGTGCGCGTGCTGTGAACAGAGGGAATGTTTAGGGGTGTGCGTGCGCACATTGCTGTGCGGTCGCACAGGGACGGGAAAATAGGGGAACTGTGTGCGCGCACAAGGCTGTACGTACGCACAGAACTCTGTTCCTGCAACAGAAATTTTGCCTCTAAGGCATCAAACTTGATGGCCAAAATAGGTTTTCAAGTCCCAAAACATCATAAAACCCCCAAGAACACATTACTCCACAAAAATTACCCAACAAACTTCAAAATAAAGCTAACCAACCAAGCAAAATAACCAATTTATTCATGAAACAAAAGCTAAAAGAGAGAAAGTTAGCAGGGTATTACTATGGTGGGGTGTCTCCTACCTAGCACTTTGGTTTAAAGTCCTTAAGTTGGACTTGGTGAGGAGATCCTTGTTAGGGCAGCTTATGTTTCCACTCCTCCTTGAATCTCCAACCAAGTTTGCTCTTGATTTGACCTCCGAGGTCCCAAATGAATTGTATCAAACTCCTAAGAGACTTCAAGCTAGCAACTAGGATCCATAAGTGTTTATTCTTGAAATTAATACCCGGATCCCATACTTGAGTTCCTCTATGACCATTGACATGCTTGTGCACTCCCCAGAATCCACTAAAGTTATTCTCGCACCAAAATTGAGCTCCAAATGTTGATTTGGCTTCCTTGATGAACTTTCTATTTCCTTTCCAAATAACATTTTTCTCTTCACCATCCACTACTCCAAGAAAGGTTTGAAGTTGACAATCCGTCTCCAAGACGGCATATTGATGCGGGCCTAGAAATCTTGTTGGAGAAGTCTTCACCCGCTCACTTCGTTCTTGCATAACTATCTTTACTTCTTGGTGAATAGAATCTTCCTCAACCTCCTCTAAACCTTCCTCATCATCACTCAAGTCAAAAATTGGAGGTTGTGTGAAGTCCACATCAACATATCCTTCCAAATCCAATAAGGGAGGCTCATGAAGGTCATTGGCAGGGTTGACCAAGTTGGACAAAAAATGTTGAACGATGGAATCCTCTTGATCACTTTCCCACAATTCTTCATTTGTTTCCTCGTGTGCTTCGTGTTGTGACTTGATATCTTTCACTTGATTTTGCAATCCTTCGCTCACTCCACACTTTTCACTTAGTTTTACACATTCATCCACTAGAAATTCTTGGTCATGGCATGAACGCAATGAAGCTAACCGGTCAAGAGTTTCCGCTACTGTAGACATGACTTGCTCTTGCTTCTTCCGGAACTCTTGTTGTTCTTGAATGAGCATGAAAAGTATTTCTTGTGTGGCTTGATCCATATGTAAAGATGAAGATTGAGGTGATAAAGATTGACAATCAAACTCATGAGGGTAATGGTCATGGCTTTGTATATAGTGAGGTGATGGTATATATAATTGGCGACTAGAAAGGTAAGTGTTTGGGTTCCAGTGGGGTTCATTGTGGTAATGGTGTGAAAAAATCATAAAGAAAATATAAACAAAAACTTACTAACAAAAGCAATCAAACAACCAAAAAGTACTATTTATACTATTAACATATTCACAACAACCAAAAGATATAACACCGTTTGCATTCCCCGGCAACGGCACCAAATTTGACAAAGAGAAATTTCTTGTGTGGTCTGGAATCAAGAATCAATTCGTTAGTAGCATAGTCCAAACCAACAATAAATTCTCTTAATCAAATGTCAAATTCAAATTCAATTAACCGAGAGTTTTTCAACCTCGGGTCATTCTCCCTTGGAATGTAATTGGAAATGCTACGCTTTTGGTTGTGAGGAAAAGGGGTTTCTCAAATCAAAGAACTAAAGATTAAAGGAACTAAGCGATAAAAGAACTAAGCAATGATCAAAATTGGGAATCAATGCAAGCAAAGGTAAATAGGATCAAAACTAGTGAAAATGCGATAAGTACATGAAAAGAGCCTTGACTTGAGAATGAGGATCCAAGAAATCCTATCATCGCCATAACCACAACTATGATAATTATGATGAGTCAATCTCGCCTAGTTAACCCCTAATATCGAGGAGTAAGTCAAGCAAGCATAATTGGCCTTAATCCATAAGTCCTAGCTAACTTACCAAACTAGTTGATAAAAAGCTAGCGTCAATGGAAACAAGAGTCAACTAACTACCCAAGAATTACCACTAAATGTCGGACATTATGACTCTAGTATCCTAGGAACTCAAATCCCAAGCCAAGGTGTGAAAATCTACTCAAAACTCATAATTGGCATTTTCACAAACACCTTGTGTGCATAAAAGTAAAACATGGAAAATTGCAAGGAAAAATAGAAAACTATAACCAACTATCAACAAATTCAACAAGAGACAAGCAATCAAGCATAAATAAAGCATAAGATATGAAATTCATTAATCAAAACTTCAAGAAACTCAAAATTGCAAATATGAACAAGGTAACTTGAACCATAGGAAAATAAAAGTAAAGACAATGTAATTAAATAAGAAATTGAGAGTACTTACAATTAAAGAAGTAAAATCCAAAATCAAAGCTTGCTATAAAATGCTACAATGGAAATGGAAATAAAATCCTAGGAGAGAATTCTACTATCTACACTACTCCTAATCCTAATACTATGAAATTCAACTATCTAAGTGAGCTCCCTTCAATGTGTTGAATTCCCCTTCATATAGCATCCAAATTCAGCCTTCAAGCCTTCCAAAATGGGCCAAAAGCCTCCAAAATTTGCGCATCACATGTTTCATTAACGAAATCACGTGCAGGGTCCTGTGCGTATGCACAGATTTGTGCGTACGCACACTTGGCTGAATTTCCTCCTGTACGTACGCACAGGTACTTTTGCGCATGCACACATGCAAATTTCTTCTTGTGCGCATGCACACTTGTCTGTGTGTGCTTTTCCTTGTTTTCTTCATGTTTTCTCCCTTGTACATGCTTTCTTCCACTTTTGGCTATCCATTCTTGCCTTCAAGGCCTGAGATCACTCAACGAACATGTCATGGCAACAAATGGAATAAAAGTAGAATTAAATTGCTCATTTCAAGCACAAAATTGCATGCTTTCACATTTAGGATCAAATTGGGTACAAAACACAAAAGTATGCTATTTTGGTGCTTAAGTGTGAGTTCATGTACTAGAATCCATCCAAATTGAGTCAAAATATATCATCAAATATGGACTCATCATTATACCACACACCTTCATAGATCAAAGTATTGGTAGGATTACATGTCATTATATCCATCCAACCCCCAACCTAATCCAACATGAAAAAGCATTTCTAGCATGATTTCCTCATTCCTCTTTCAAGGCTCCGAGGAAATCCAAGTATGAGCAATTTCTCTTCCGAGACAATGGTTCAATTGGATGAAGATCAAAAACTTTCTAGCAAATCAAGAGAAAAGAAAGAGGAAGAAGAATGAAAACTATTATCGATCCATTGAATCACAACAGAGCTCCCTAACCCAATGAAAAGAGTTAGTTGTTCATTGCTCTATTCAAACAGAAAAGAAAGAAAGTGCAGAAAAATAAATATAAAGATTAAGAATTCAAAAACTAAAATTGAAACTTCATAGTTCATAAATGAAAATTACAAACTGAAACTAAACTACTACTACTACTAAGAAAAGAAAAGGAAGGAGAGTGTAGGGGGAGGGGTCCGAAGACCCACTCCCAGTGGTGTGTGCCAGGGAATGTGTGTGTGTGATTTTGGACTTCCCCTCCAATCCAGAATAAATTCAATGTAGAAACTAAGGCCTTTATATAGGCTCTCCTAAATTACAAAATGAAATGAAATTAAAAGCAAATTACAATTAAATGAAAATTCCTATTCTAGATGCTTCTTATAGCCTTGATTGGTTGACAATTGTGGGCTTGCTTGCTTGAGGTTGGGTGGTCCTTGAAAGAGAAGTGAATCAAGTTGAGGTCCATGGGTGCCATCGTTAGTGCTGGCGTTAACCATACTAACGCAAGTGTGGCGTTAGTGCTAAAGTTAGTGGCACTAACGTCACACTTGCTACCCAGTTGGTGTTTTTGGGGCTTGAAGATGCCTATTGTTTATGCTCTAATTTCATGCCCACTATAAACTATTATATATCGTTGGAAAGCTCTGAATATCATCTTTCTAACGCAACTAAGATCACCTCAATTGGACCTTTGTAACTCAATTTATGCTTCTTCGAAGAGGACAAGGTCGCTGGTGTTGTCGCTGGCATTAGTGTGCTTAACGCTGCCACTAACGTCAACGTTAATGGTGTTAATAATGCCAGGTTCTGAAGCTCAACCTTAATGTCCACCCCATACTATTATATATTGTTAGAAATCCCTGAATGTCTACTTTTCAATGACTTTAAAAGCACATCATTTGGAGCTGTATATCTCGAGTTACACTTTTTGGAAGGTGAAAAGGTCAGCTGGCCTTACTACAGGTTGATATCATGTTCATCTTTGTACTTTCGGGGTAGATTTTCTCCCTCAAATTTAGTGTCCACCATGTAGTGCCATATATGCTTCGAAAGCTCTGGATTCCTACTTTCTAATGCCACTAGAATCACTTCATTTAGAGCTTTGTGGCTCAAGTTATTCTTGTTTGAAAAAGGCATGGTCAGGCTGCCAGGTGAGATGTTGCCCACGTTAGTGCCCACATTAGTGGCACTAACGTGGCCACTAATGTGATCCTTCTTTGCTTTGCCAAAGTTAGTGGTGCACTACTAACTTTCCATGCTGCTCCATTTTTTCCGCGTTAATGCCCACGTTAGTGGCACTAACGTGGGTCTTCCCTTCCTTTACTAAAGTTAGTGGCGTTAACGTTGCCACTAACTTTTTAAGATGCCCCCTTCTTCTACGTTAGTGCCCACGTTACTGGCACTAACGTGGCCACTAACGTGGGTCTCCTTGCCTTTTGCTGAAGTTAGTGGTGTTAACGTTGCCACTAACTTTCCAAGCTTTCCTTCCTTCTACGTTAGTGCCCACATTAGTGGCACTAACGTGACCACTAACGTTGGTCTCCTCTGCTTCTTGTTACCTGAAATCAATCAAACAAAGTGCATCGAAGTCTTACTCTTAGTCATGAGATGATGCATCATTCATTCTATGATTCAATTCTAGCATTATTCTCATGAAAAATGTTCAAAAATTCGCACAGTTTGCTTGAATCAAGGTATGGATGCATATTCAACCAAATACTTGCTTATTTCCTAAGAAAATGCATGAAACCAGCCTAAAACATACAAAAAATGGCTAGTAAAACTAGCCAAGATGCCCTGGCATCAAGGGTCTTCCTATAACAAGGGTTGCACTCTTGTGCTCATCCATTTGGAGCACCACAAAATCAGTGGAGAAAGCAAAGGGTCCAACCCTAACAATCATGTCTTCAATCACGCCTGATAGGAGCTTAACAGAGCCATCAGCAAGTTGAAGACATATGCGGGTCGGTTTAACTTCGTGAGTTAAACAAAACTTCTTTATTAGTGATGCAGGTATTAGGTTAATACTTGCTCCAAGATCACATAGGGCTGTCTTTGTGCAGGCATCCCCTAAGGTGCATGGCATCATAAAGATCCTAGGGTCCTTGAGTTTCTCTAGTAAGCTCTTTTGGATTACTACACTACATTCTTCAGTGAGGAAGACTGTTTTTGCCTCCCTCCAATCCTTCTTATGGCTCAAGATGTCTTTCATGAACTTAGCATAAGAAGGTATTTTCTCAAGAGCCTCTGCAAAAGGGATCTTGATCTCAAGTGTCTTGAGATAATCCACAAAGTGGGCAAACTGTTTATCTTTTTCCGCTTGACGGAGTTTCTGAGAAAAAAGCATCTTGGCCCTGTACTCATCAACCTTAGTTGATGTAGGTTGAATGCCTACAAAATTAGAAGAGGGTTTATTAGCTTGCTTAGGAGGGGTCCTATCAACACTAGAATGTGTCTGATCCTCCCTGTTTGGGCATTCAACGCCCTTGGCACTCCCTTCCTGGCGTTCAACACCAGGAATGCTGTCCCTTTTTGGGTGTTCAACGCCAGGAGTGCTACCCCCTCTTGGGCGTTCAACGACAGGGGTATTGTCCCCTTCTTGGCATTGAACGCCAATGGCATTCCTCTCTGGGTGTTCAACGCCCTCAGAGGTGTCTTGGGCTGCAGTCTAGTTATCTTCTGCCAGTTTTTCCTTCTCTGGTTTCCTGTTATACTGAGGTTGGCTGTTCAAAGTCTTCCCACTCCTCAGTTGAATAGCTTGACATTCTTCTTTTATCTGCTTAGATAATTGCTGCCTAGTTTGACTCAGCTGTGCTTCCATATTCCTATTAGAAGTCTAAGTTTCTCGCAAAGCCTCTTACAATTCCAGCAACTGCTGTGCAAGGGCGTGTAGCTGCTGAGTCAATGGGCCATTTTGTTCTAGAGAGTTAGATTCAGTGGATACTACTTTAACCTCTCTTTTCATGGAGGTCTCATCAACTGCGTACAGATGCTGGTTTATAGCAACTGTCTTAATAAGTTTGTGAGGCTCTTCAATTGTTTTCCTCATATGTATAGAACCACCAGCAGAGTGGTCTAGAGATATCCTAGCCATGTCAATTAGGCCGTAATAGAAGATGTCTAATTGCACCCATTCTGAAAATATTTCAGTGGGACATTTCCATAGCATTCTTCTGTACCTCCCCCAGGCATCATGAAGAGTTTCATTATTCTCTTGTTTGAAGCCTTGGATGTCTAGTCTTAGCTGGGTTAACTTCCTTAGGGGAAAGTATTGATTCAGAAATTTGTCTACTAGCTACTTCCATGTTTTCAAGCTAGATTTATGTTGGTTATCTAACCACCTATTCGCATGGTTTCTTACAGTAAAAGGAAAGAGCAACAGTCTGTAGACATCCTGATCTACCCCCTCAGTGTGTACTATGTCAGCAATTTGTAAAAAATCTACCAAAAATTCAGTAGGCTCTTCCTGTGGAAGTCCAGAAAACTAACAGTTTTGCTGCACTAGAGTAATGAGCTGAGAATTTAGCTCAAAATTACTTGCTCTAATGGGGGGTATACTGATACTTCTTCCATAGAAGTCAGGGGTGGAGGCCGTATAGGACCCCAAAGTTCTTCTGAACTGTTTATTCCCATTTGGGTTCATGGTGAAGAAAGGTAGGAGAATTTGGATATTAAGAAGTAAACAAGAGTGTGACCCATCACTTAAATCGTGGGAGTGGTACGGGCGCTATAACCCAAGAGTGTGTGAGCGCTATAACCCAAGACTGTACCAGGCATTATACCCCGAAACGATGGAAACGAGAGACAACGTTTGTAAGGATGTAATGTCAAGCGCGGGTCAAAAACCGACAGATGAGCTCATTACCTGCACTAGAGTTAGACATGCATCATACTTGTTTCTGCATATCTCTTGTGTGTTTTAAATTTGTTCTTGTGGTTGTATGTTATATTGTTGTTTACCCCCTATCTTCCTACCCCCCCTTCAGATGGAGACGGGTGTCATTCTCTATAAGCTCAAGAAGCCTTATGTGTACAAGGATCCTGTCCTTCACAGCTTCTATGTGGTGGCCACGGAGTCTCGAATCCGTAAGTACGTAGTTAGATATCATCCCTTTCAGCACTCGCTACCTTTACCTCTCTTTGATGTTGATGCACCGTATGCTTTTTCGCTGTCGTGGTTACATCCTGATTCTGTTCATCATCTTTTGATCACATGCATGGAGGTCCTGTTCCAGCACAGCAGGATGGTCAGGCGGTGTTTGAACTTGGCCCTGTCATCGATTACTACATCCCTGAGTTTTCTTTAGTAGGTTCGGATATGTTGATAAAGTCACCTTCTACCCACTCTTCTGATCCTTTCATGATAGAGCCTATCAGGACTTCTGCCGTGGTGTCTAGTCAGCCCTCAGTAGTTGAGCAGATTCCTCCTAGTGGTACAACTTTCGCAGGAGACAGTAGTGATGCCAGTCCCAGAGTACACCAGAGATGATGAAGACATTGAGGAGGAGGATGACCCTGATAAGGAGATAGAGATTATAGATCTAACTTCTGAGAAAGATGAGGATCCCGAGATGGATATAGAGATCGTGGACTTGACTTCTGACAGCAATTAGGTAGCAATGACGATCGGGCGCCATTTTTGACGATCGGTCTCTTGCTAGTAAAGAATTTTATGAAAGTAATCGCGTTGTAAGTATAGTTTCTAAACCAGCAAAGAATTCTTTCGTACAAAAATTTGGTTGTCACAAGTAACAAAACCCAATAAAATTTGTAACCGAAGTCTTTAAACCTCGGGTCGTCTTCTTAAGGAATTGCAGGGAAGTATGATTTATTATTGGTTATGGAAAAAGATGTATTTTTGGGTTTTTAAAATAAGGAACAAGTAAATTAAATGACAAGAAAAATAAATTAATAATTATAAAAATCTCTTGCAAGGTATAAGAACTGGAAATCCCATCCTAGTTATCCTTATCGGGTGTGATGAGAATTGTTATTGCTCCCACTTAGTTAACCCTTACTAAATAAAGAAAAGTCAAGTGGACCAATCAATCTGATCCTCAAGTCCTAGTCAACTCCTGTGAAAAGACTAGCTTTAGAGCAATCCAAATCAGTCAGCAATTCTCAAATCTCAATCAACTGCTGAGTTTGACAACTCAAGTGTTACCAATTACTTAACCAAAGCCAAAAGGAGAAAATAAATCTAAATTAAATTGAAAGCATCATAAATAGAGTAAAACAATCATTAATCTAAAATACCTCAATTGTATTAAATAGAATATTCAAACCTTAACATGAAGAGTTCATAAGCCAATTGGGCAACATAAGTCAAATACAAGTAAAAGCATTAGAGTAAATAAAAGTAGAAGAGGACATAAAAAGTAAAAGAACATTGAACCTGGTATGAAGAAAATAACCATAAAATAAGAGAAATCCTAATTCTAAAACCTAAGAGAGAGGAGAAAGGCTCTTTCCTCTCTCTAAAACTACATCTAAAACCTAAAATTATGAATTATGAATGTTGTATATGTTGTCTGATGATTGAATGAATGGATGGATGCATTCCCCCACTTTATAGCCTCTAATCTGTATTTTCTGGGCCGAAAATTGGGTCAAAATAGCCCAAAAATCACCCCCAACATTTTTTGGTACGTACAGATCGCTGCAAAGCCACGCGGAAGCGTCGTCCACGCGTTAGCGTGGATTGCGTTTTTGCCAGGTCACGCGTCCGCATGATCTACGCGTACGCGTCGCCTGGCTTTGAGGCACCTATGACAAATTATATATTATTGCAAAACCACGGATGTTAGCTTTCCAACGCAACTGGAACCGCATCATTTGGACCTCTGTAGCTCAAGTTATGGTCAATTTAGTACCAGGAGGTCAGGCTGGACAGCATTAGCAGTTCCTTCAGTTTCTTGTATTCCTTCCACTTTTGCATGCTTCCTTTCCATCCTCTAAGCCATTCCTACCCTGTAATCTCTGAAAACACTTAACACACATATCAAGGTGATGAGCGGATAATTTATACGCTTTTTGGCATTGTTTTTAGTATGTTTTTAGTAGGATCTAGTTACTTTTAGGGATGTTTTTATTAGTTTTTATGTTAAATTTACATTTCTAGACTTTACTATGAGTTTGTGTATTTTTCTATGATTTCAGGTATTTTCTGGCTGAAATTGAGGGACTTGAGCAAAAATCAGATTCAAAGGTTGAAGAAGGACTGCTGATGTTGTTGGATTCTGACCTCTCTGCACTCAAAGTGGATTTTCTGGAGCTATAGAACTCCAAATGGCGCGCTCTCAACGGTGTTGGAAATTAGACATCCAGGGATTTCCAGCAATATATAATAGTCCATACTTTGCCCAAGTTTAGATGACGCAAAAGGGCGTTGAACGCCAGTTCTATGTTGTAGTCTGGAGTTAAACGCCAGTAATACGTTACAAACCAGAGTTGAACGCCAAAAACACGTTACAACTTGGCGTTCAACTCCAAAAGAAGCCTCTGCACGTGTAAACTTCAAGCTCAGCCCAAGCACACACCAAGTGGGCCCCGGAAGTGGATTTATGCATCAATTAATTACTTCTGTAAACCCTAGTAACTAGTTTAGTATAAATAGGACTTTTTACTATTGTATTTACATCTTATGATCTTTTGAACCATCTTTTGATCTATTGATCACGTTTGGGGGCTGGCCATTCGGCCATGCCTATACCTTCATCAACGGTAGAGTTTCTACACTCCATAGATTAAGGTGTGGAGCTCTGCTGTTCCTCATGATTTAATGCAAAGTACTACTGTTTTATATTCAATTCAACTTATTCCGCTTCTAAGATATCCATTCGCACCCAAGAACATGATGAATGTGATGATTATGTGACGCTCATCATCATTCTCACTTATGAACGCGTGTCTGACAAACACTTCTGTTCTACATGCAAACAAGCTAGAATGAGTATCTCTTAGATATCTAATACAGAGGACCGAGTCTGAGATATTAGAATCTTCGTGGTATAAGTTAGAACCCATGGATGGCCATTCCTGAGATCCGGAAAGTCTAAACCTTGTCTGTGGTATTCCGAGTAGGATCTGGGAAGGGATGGCTGTGACGAACTTCAAACTCGCGAGTGCTGGGCGTAGTGACAAACGCAAAAGGAGGGTGAAACCTATTCCAGTATGATCGAGAACCTCCAGATGATTAGCCGTGCCGTGACAGAGCATTTGGACCTTTTTCACATAGAGGATGGGATGTAGCCATTGACAACGGTGATGCCTTACATAAAGCTTGCCATGGAAATGAGTAGGAAGGATTGGATGAAGACAGCAGGAAAGCAGAGGTTCAGAGGAACGAAAGCATCTCTATACACTTATCTGAAATTCTCACCAATGAATTACATAAGTATTTCTATCTTTATTTTCTATTTATTTATTATTATTATTCGAAAACTCCATAACCATTTGATATCCGCCTGACTGAGATTTACAAGGTGACCATAGCTTGCTTCAAGCCGACAATCTCCGTGGGATCGACCCTTACTCACGTAAGGTTTTATTACTTGGACGACCCAGTGCACTTGCTGGTTAGTTGTATCGAAGTTGTGACAAATTATGAATTAAGATTAGTGCACCAAGTTTTTGGAGCCATTACCAGGGATCACAATTTCGTGCACCAAGTTTTTGGCGCCGTTGCCGGGGATTGTTCGAGTTTGGACAACTGACGGTCCATCTTGTTGCTCAGATTAGGTAATTTTCTTTTTGTTTTATTTTCAAAAATATTTCTTCAAAAAACTTTCAAAAAAAATTTTTCCTTTTGTTTTCGAAAATTATTCAAAATTTTTAAGAATGAATTCTAGAGTTTCATGGTAACATGTTGAAGCCTGGCTGGCTGTAAAGCCATATCCAAATTCTTTTGGATTGAGGCTTCCACTTGTCAACATAAAAGGCATGTATATGAAGTTGGATGAGTATCAGCTGTTATATGCCTGATTTGTATCTTCTAAAGCTTGGCTGGCTAGTGAGCCATGTCTAACCCTTGGATTGGAGCTTTAGGCTAACATTGAAAGATTCCTGGAATTCTTATTAAAAATTTTGAATTTCTTATTTTCTTTTTCCTATATGTTTTTCGAAAAAAAATTTAAAAGAAAATACAAAAAAATCATAAAATCATAAAAATCAAAAATATTTTGTGTTTCTTGTTTGAGTCTTGAGTCAATTTTTAAGTTTGGTGTCAATTGCATTTTTTTTTCTAAAAAAAATTTATGCATTTTTTGAAAATTCATGCATTCATAGTGTTCTTCATGATCTTCAAGTTGTTCTTGGCCAGTCTTCTTGTTTGATCTTCATATTTTCTTGTTTTGTGTCTTTTCTTGTTTTTCATATGCATTCTTGCATTCATAGTGTCTATACATGAAAAATTTCTAAGTTTGGTGTCTTGCATATTTTCTTTTCTTGAAAATTTTTCAAAAAAATAAGTTCTTGATGTTCATCTTGACATTCAAAGTATTCTTGGTATTCATCTTGACATTCATATTGTTCTTGCATGCATCATGTGTTTAGATCCAAAATTTTCATGCATTGCATCATTTTCATATTTTTCTCTTTCATCATTAAAAATTCAAAAATAAAAAAATATATATATATCTTTCCCTTTTTCACTCATAAATTTCGAAAATTTGGATTGACTTTTTCAAAAATTTTTAAAATCTAGATATTTTTATGAGTCAAATCAAATTTTCAATTTAAAAATCTTATCTTTTTCAAAATCTTTTTCAAAAATCAAATCTTTTTCATTTTTTTATTTTATTTTCGAAAATTTTAAAAATATTTTTCAAAAATCTTTTTCTTAATTTTATATCATATTTTCGAAAATATCATCAACAATTAATGTTTTGATTCAAAAATTTCAAGTTTGTTACTTACTTGTTAAGAAAGATTCAAACTTTAAGTTCTAGAATCATATCTTGTGATTTCTTGTGAATCAAGTCATTAATTGTGATTTAAAAAATCAAATCTTTTTCAAAACTAATTTCAATCATATCTTTTCAAAAATATCTTTTTATCTTATCTTTTTTCAAATATCTTTTCTAACTTCTTATCTTCTTATCTTCTAAAAATTGATTTTCAAAATTTGTTTCAACTAACTAATTAACTTTTTCTTTGTTTCTTATCTCTTTCAAAACTACCTAACTAACTATCCCTCTCTAATTTTCGAAAATGCCTCCCTCTTTTTCAAAAATTATTTTTAATTAATTAATTATTTCAATTTTTAATTCTAACTTTATTTATTATCTAATTTTTGAAAACTACTAACCTTTTTCCAAAAAAAAAAAAAACTATTTTCGAAATTTAACTTTAAATTTTTATTTTTATTTTTTCGAAATTCCCTCTCTCCCATCTCCTTCTATTTATTTATTACTTACTAACACTTCTCTTCATCTCATATCTCTGCTCCCCTCACCCTTGTGTTTGGATTCACCTCCCTTCTCTTTCTTTACATTACATTCTTTTCTTCTTCTACTCATACAAAGGAATCTCTATACTGTGACATAGAGGATTCCATATTTTCTTTGTTATTCCCTTCTTTGTCATATGAACAGGAGCAAGGACAAGAACATTCTTGTTGAAGCAGATCCTGAACCTGAAAGGACTCTGAAAAGGAAACTAAGAGAAGCTAAAATACAACAATCCAGAGATAACCTTACAGGAATTTTCGAACAAGAAGAGGATATGGCAGCCGAAAATAATAATAATGCAAGGAGGATGCTCGGTGACTTTACTGCACCAAATTTCAATTTACATGGAAGAAGCATCTCCATCCCTACCATTGGAGCAAACAATTTTGAGCTGAAACCTAAATTAGTTTCTCTGATGCAGCAGAACTGCAAGTTTCATGGACTTCCATCTAAATATCCTTTTCAGTTCTTAACTGAATTCTTGCAGATATGTGACACTGTTAAGACTAATGGAGTAGATCCTGAAGTCTACAGGCTTATGCTTTTCCCATTTGCTGTAAGAGACAGAGCTAGAGTATGGTTGGACTCTCAACCTAAAGATAGCCTGCACTCTTGGGATAAGCTGGTCAAGGCTTTCTTAGCCAAGTTCTTTCCTCCTCAAAAGCTTAGTAAGCTTAGAGTGGATGTCCAAACCTTCAGACAGAAAGAAGGTGAATCCCTCTATGAAGCTTGGGAGAGATACAAGGAACTGACCAAAAAGTGTCCTTCTGACATGCTTTTAGAATGGACCATCCTGGATATATTCTATGATGGTCTGTCTGAATTAGCTAAGATGTCATTGGATACTTCTGCAGGTGGATCCATTCACCTAAAGAAAATGCCTGCAGAAGCTCAAGAACTCATTGACATGGTTGCTAACAACCAGTTCATGTACACTTCTGAGAGGAATCCTGTGAGTAATGGGACGCCTCAGAAGAAGGGAGTTCTTGAAATTGATACTCTGAATGCCATATTGGCTCAGAATAAAATGTTGACTCAGCAAGTCAATATGATTTCTCAGAGTCTGAATGGAATGCAAGCTGCATCCAACAGTACTCAAGAGGCATCTTCTGAAGAAGAAGCTTATGATCCTGAGAATCCTACAATTGCAGAGGTGAATTAGATGGGTAAACCCTATGGAAACACCTATAATCCCTCATGGAGAAATCACCCAAATCTCTCATGGAAGGATCAACAAAAGCCTCAACAAGGCTTTAATAATGGTGGAAGAAACGGGTTTAGCAATAGCAAGCCTTTTCCATCATCCACTCAGCAACAGACAGAGAACTCTGAACAAAATACCTCTAATTTAGAAAACTTAGTCTCTGATCTATCTAAGGCCATTCTGAGCTTCATGAATGAAACAAGGTCCTCCATTAGAAATTTGGAGGCACAAGTAGGCCAGCTGAGTAAGAAGATCACTGAAACCCCTCCTAATGCTCTCCCAAGCAATACAGAAGAAAATCCAAAAGGAGAGTGCAAGGCCATTAATATAACCATCATGGCCGAATCCAAGAAGGAAGGGGAGGACGTGAATCCCAAGGAGAAAGACCTCCTGGGACGTCCAGTGATCAACAAGGAGTTTCCCTTTGAGGAACCAAAGGACTCTGAGGCTCATCTAGAGACCATAGAGATTCCATTAAACCTCCATACGCCCTTCATGAGCTCTGATGAGTATTCTTCTTCTAAAGAGAATGAGGATGTTACTGAAGAGTAAGTTGCCAAGTTCTTTGGTGCAACATGAAGCTGAATGCCAATTTATTTGGTAGTGAGACTTGGGGAGATGAACCTCCCCTGTTCACTAATGAACTAAATGCATTGGATCAACTGAGATTGCCTCAGAAGAAACAGGATCCTGGAAAGTTCCTAATACCTTGCACCATAGGCACCATGACCTTTGAGAAGGTTCTATGTGACCTTGGGTCAAGAATAAACCTCATGCCACTCTCTGTAATAGAGAAACTTGGAATCTTTAAGGTGCAAGCTGCTAGAATCTCATTAGAGATGGCAGACAATTCAAGAAAAGAGGCTTATGGACAAGTAGAGGACATGCTAGTAAAGGTTGAAGGCCTTTACATCCCTGCTGATTTCATAATCCTAGACACTGGAAAGGATGAGGATGAATCCATCATCCTTGGAAGACCCTTCCTAGCCACAACAAGAGCTGTGATTGATGTTGACAGAGGTGAACTAGTCCTTCAATTGAATGAGGACTCCCTTGTGTTTAAAACTCAAGGACATCCTTCTGTAAATATGGAAAAGAGGCACAGTAAGCTTCTCTCAAAACAGAGTCATACAGAGCCCCCACAATCAAACTCTAAGTTTGGTGTTGGGAGGCCTCAGCTAAACTCTAAGTTTGGTGTTGAACTCCCATATCTAAACTCTAAGTTTGGTGTTGGGAGTCTATAAAATTGATCTGATCACCTGTGTGGCTCCATGAGAGCCCACTGTCAAGCTATTGACATTAAAGAAGCGCTTGTTGGGAGGCAACCCAATTTTTATTTATCTAATTTTATTTTTATTTTATTGTTCTTTCATGTTTTATTAGGTTCATGATCATGTGGAGTCACAAAATAAATAGAAAAATCAAAAACAGAATCAAAAACAGCAGAAGAAAAATCACACCCTGGAGGAAGGGCTTACTGGCGTTTAAACGCCAGTAAGGAGCATCTGGCTGGCGTTCAACGCCAGAATAGAGCATGGATCTGGCGTTGAACGCCCAAAACAAGCAGCATCCTGGCGTTCAGACGCCAGGAATGCACACTGAGGAAAGCTGGCGCTGAACACCAGAAACAAGCATAGAACTGGCGTTCAACGCCAGAAACATGCTACATCTGGGCGCTGAACGCCCAGAACAAGCATCAATTCGGCGTTTAAACGCCAGAATTGCATGCAAAGGCATTTTACATGCCTAATTGGTGCAGGGATGTAATTCCTTGACACCTCAGGATCTGTGGACCCCACAGGATCATCTCAACATCTATGGACCCCACAGGATCCCCACCTACCTCCACTCATACTCTTCCTCTTCTCAATGTTCATCCTCTCTTCCCAATAAACACCTTTCCCCAAAACCCTTCACCAATCACATCAAGCTCTCTTCCCTACTACCCCTTCACCACTCACATCCATCCACTCTTCCCCATAAACCTACCTCATAAACCCCACCTACCTTCAAAATTCAAAATCACTTTCCCACCCAAACCCACCCCATATGGCCGAACCCTAACCCCTCTCCCTCCACTATATAAACCACTCCATTCTTCTTCATTTTTCACACAATAAAACCCTCTCATCCCCTTCTTGGCCGAGACACAACCCTCTCTCCCTCTCTTCCATTTCTTCTTCTTCTTCTTCTTTTCTTTCTTCTCTTGCTCGAGGGCGAGCAATATTCTAAGTTTGGTGTGGTAAAAGCATAAAGCTTTTTGTTTTTCCATTACCATTGATGGCACCTAAGACCGGAGAATCCTCTAGAAAAGGGAAAGGGAAGACAAAAGCTTCCACCTCCGAGTCATGGGAGATAAAAAGATTCATCTCCAAAGCCCATCAAGACCACTTCTATGATGTTGTGGCCAAGAAGAAGGTGATCTCCGAGGTTCCTTTCAAACTCAAGAGAAATGAGTATCCGGAAATCCGACATGAAATCCAAAGAAGAGGTTGGGAAGTTCTAACAAAACCCATCCAACAAGTCGGAATTCTAATGGTTCAAGAGTTCTATGCTAATGCATGGATCACCAGGAACCATGATCAAAGTAAGAACCCGAACCCAAAGAATTATCTTACCATGGTCTGGGGAAAATACTTAGATTTTAGTCCGGAAAATGTGAGGTTGGCGTTCAACTTGCCAATGATGGAAGAAAACGCACGCCCCTACACAAGGAGAGTCAACTTTGATCAAAGGTTGGACCAAGTCCTCATGGACATATGTGTGGAAGGAGCTCAATGGAAGATTGACTCAAAAGGCAAACCGGTTCAACTAAGAAGATTGGACCTTAAGCCTGTAGCTAGAGGATGGTTGGAGTTCATTCAACGCTCAATCATTCCCACTAGCAACCGGTCTGAAGTTACTATAGACCGAGCCATCATGATCCATAGCATCATGATTGGAGAAGAGGTGGAGGTTCATGAGATTATACCTCAAGAACTTTACAAGGTGGCTGACAAGTCCTCCACTATGGCAAGGTTAGCTTTTCCTCACCTCATTTGCCATCTATGCAATTCGGCTGGGATTGACATAGAGGGAGATATCCTCATTGATGAGGACAAGCCCATCATTAAGAAAAGGATGGAGCAAACAAGAGAGCCTATTCATGGATCTCAAGAGACGCATGAAGAAGCTCATCACCAAGAAATCCCTGAGATGCCTCAAGGGATACACTTTCCTCCATAGAATTTTTGGGAGCAAATCAACACCTCCCTAGGAGAATTAAGTTCCAACATGGGACAATTAAGGGTGGAACATCAAGAGCACTCCATCATCCTTCACGAAATTAGAGAAGATCAAAGAGCTATGAGGGAGGAGCAACAGAGACAAGGAAGAGACATAGAAGAGCTCAAAGACATCATTGGTTCCTCAAGAAGGAAACGCCACCATCACTAAGGTGGACTCATTCCTTGTTCTCAAATTTTCTGTTTTTCGTTTTCTTTATTTTAAGTGCTTATCTATGTTAGTGTCTTATTACATGATCATTAATATTTAGTAACTTTGTCTTAAAGTTATGAATGTCCTATGAATCCATCACCTCTCTTAAAGGAAAAATGTTTTTAATTCAAAAGAACAAGAAGTACATGAGTTTCGAATTTATCCTTGAACTTAGTTTAATTATATTGATGTGGAGACAATACTTTTTGTTTTCTGAATGAATGCTTGAACAGTGCATATGTCTTTTGAAGTTGTTGTTTATGAATGTTAAATATGTTGGCTCTTGAAAGAATGATGACAAGGAGACATGTTATTTGATAATCTGAAAAATCATAAAAATGATTCTTGAAGCAAGAAAAAGCAGTGAATACAAAAGCTTGCAGAAAAAAATGGCAAAAAAAATAGAAAAAGAAAAAGCAAGTAGAAAAAGTCAAAAATCCTTAAAACCAAAAGGCAAAGGTAAATAAAAAGGATCCCAAGGCTTTGAGCATCAGTGGATAGGAGGGCCTAAAGGAATAAATCCTGGCCTAAGCGGCTAAACCAAGTTGTCCCTAACCATGTGCTTGTGGCGTGAAGGTGTCAAGTGAAAACTTGAGACTGAGCGGTTAAAGTCAAGGTCCAAAGCAAAAGAAGAGTGTGCTTAAGAACCCTGGACACCTCTAATTAGGGACTTTAGCAAAGCTGAGTCACAATCTGAAAAGGTTCACCCAGTTATGTGTCTATGGCATTTATGTATCCGGTGGTAATACTGGAAAACAAAGTGCTTAGGGCCACGGCCAAGACTCATAAAGTAGCTGTGTTCAAGAATCAACATACTGAACTAGGAGAATCACTAACACTATCTGAACTCTGAGTTCCTACAGATGCCAATCATTCTGAACCTCAATGGATAAAGTGAGATGCCAAAACTATTCAAGAGGCAAAAAGCTACAAGTCCCGCTCATCTGATTGGAGCTATGTTTCATTGATAGTTTGAAATTTATAGTATATTCTCTTCTTTTTATCCTATTTGATTTTCAGTTGCTTGGGGACAAGCAACAATTTAAGTTTGGTGTTGTGATGAGCGGATAATTTATACGCTTTTTGGCATTATTTTTAGTATGTTTTTAGTAGGATCTAGTTACTTTTAGGGATGTTTTTATTAGTTTTTAAGTTAAATTCACATTTCTGGAATTTACTATCAGTTTGTGTATTTTTCTGTGATTTCAGGTATTTTCTGGCTGAAATTGAGGGACTTGAGCAAAAATCAGATTCAGAGGTTGAAGAAGGACTGCTGATGCTATTGGATTCTGACCTCCCTATACTCAAAGTAGATTTTCTGGAGCTACAGAACTCCAAATGGCGCGCTCTCAACGGCGTTGGAAAGTAGACATCCAGGGCTTTCTAGCAATATATAATAGTCCATACTTTGCCCAAGTTTAGATGACGCAAAAGGGCATTGAACGCCAGTTCTACGCTGCAGTCTGGAGTTAAACGCCAGAAATACGTTACAAACCAGAGTTGAACGCCAAAAACACGTTACAACTTGGCGTTCAACTACAAAAGAAGCCTCTGCACGTGTAAACTTCAAGCTCAGCCCAAGCACACACCAAGTGGGCCCCGAAAGTGGATTTATGCATCAATGACTTACTTCTGTAAACCCTAGTAACTAGTTTAGTATAAATAGGACTTTTTACTATTGTATTTACATCTTATGATCTTTTGAACCATCTTTTGATCTATTGATCACGTTTGGGGGCTGGCCATTCAGCCATGCCTAGACCTTCATCACTTATGTATTTTCAACGGTAGAGTTTCTACACTCCATAGATTAAGGTGTGGAGCTCTGCTGTTCCTCATGATTTAATGCAAAGTACTACTGTTTTATATTCAATTCAACTTATTCCTCTTCTAAGATATCCATTCGCACCTAAGAACATGATGAATGTGATGATTATGTGACGCTCATCATCATTTTCACTTATGAACGCGTGCCTGACAAACACTTCCGTTCTACATGCAAACAAGCTAGAATGAGTATCTCTTAGATATCTAATACAGAGGACCGAGTCCGAGATATTAGAATCTTCGTGGTATAAGTTAGAACCCATGGATGGCCATTCCTGAGATCCGGAAAGTCTAAACCTTGTCTGTGGTATTTCGAGTAGGATCTGGGAAGGGATGGTTGTGACGAACTTCAAACTCGTGAGTGCTGGGCGTAGTGACAGACGCAAAAGGAGGGTGAAACCTATTCCAGTATGATTGAGAACCTCCAGATGATTAGTCGTGCCGTGACAGAGCATTTGGACCTTTTTCACAGAGAGGATGGGATGTAGCCATTGACAACGGTGATGCCTTACATAAAGCTTGCCATGGAAAGGAGTAGGAAGGATTGGATGAAGACAGCAGGAAAACAGAGGTTCAGAGGAACGAAAGCATCTCTATACACTTATCTGAAATTCTCACCAATGAATTACATAAGTATTTCTATCTTTATTTTCTGTTTATTTATTATTATTATTCGAAAACTCCATAACCATTTGATATCCGCCTGAATGAGATTTACAAGGTGACCATAGCTTGCTTCAAGCCGACAATCTCCGTGGGATCGACCCTTACTCACGTAAGGTTTTATTACTTGGACGATCCAGTGCACTTGCTGGTTAGTTGTATCGAAGTTGTGACAAATTATGAATTAAGATTAGTGCACCAAGTTTTTGGAGCCATTACCAGGGATCACAATTTCGTGCACCACAAGGCATCGAATGGTAATAAGAGAGGATTAATAATTAGCAATTTAAAGCCCAGGAAACATGTTTTCAATCATAGCACAAAATCAAGAAGGAAAATGTAAAACTATGCAATTTATATGAATAAGTGAGTAAAGAATTGATAAAAATTACTCAATTGAGCACAAGATAAACCATAAAATAGTGGTTTATCAAGCAACATCAGCATCTCCTTTTAGCAGCTCTCCGATTTAGTGTTTCTTTTAGACTCTCACTTTTGTTTTTCGAGAGACAAGGTTAGAAGACTAGGCTAGTCTGGGCCTCAGATTAGGGGCTTCCTATATGGTCCAGACCCCGGAGATATTTTGAGTGTGTGTGTGTGTGTGTATATATATATATATATATTAGTTTATTATCCTATTTGTGTATGTATCTATTTATCATTTTGGTTTGCATAATCTCGCGTTTCTTTTTTGTTGCGATTTTATTTTCTTTAAAGAAGATTTTTCATAAAACTCGAGTTCCCTTAACCCAATTACGGGCTTGATATTATTTATAACAGTGTCATTATAATTTTAAGTTGGTAACACTCGATGTTTTGGTATGAACATGCCATACTAAAAATATGACACTTCATCCATTTTAATTTAGAGAAAATTAAATGTGCCATTACCATTAATTTGAGGAGTGTTAATTTGGACTTGAAAAAAAGAGAAATGTTTTGGTGGAATAAGATTTGTCTAACGTCTAATTATTTGTGTTTATAAAATGGTGCCTTATCTTAGCGTTTCATATTTTACGATGTTATTGACTTATTGTAAAATAAATAAAATTAAAATTAAAAAATTGATAATTTTGTATTATTGGATATTAGTATTGGTAATAATAATTAAATTTAGTTTTACATGATTAATAAATCAATAAAATTAAGTGCATAAGGGACTTGATTTTAAAAAAGTTACCATAAATTAATGTATAAAAGATAAAAAATGATAAAATTCATAATAAAAAATAAAAAATTCTAATAAATAAAAAGAAAATAAAAGAAATAAAAGACATAGATTATAATAAAATGAATTGAGTGTGATAGTTTTTTTAATTTCGTATTCTAACCATTTCAATAATAATAAATAAAAATACGTTAACTTGATATCCGAGAAGAAACGATGAGATAAAATCATAACACAATTCTAAAGTAAAAGCTCAAATTAGACCATAAAATCATTGCACAACATAAATTAACAACAATTCCACACTACAATACACCACACAAATAGGTAAATGATTTGAGCAAGTCCAAACATTAAACTTTTTTTATTTATACATATATGAAAACACAATGATCATAAATGCTTCATGACTAACATATCATAGTTGACTTCTTTTATGACTTGTGTTGTCACTTGTGTGTTCACGATAGTTGCCTTCTTACGATAGCGCCTCATAGAAAGAAAAAAATCACTGCAAAAATTACCCAATGAAAGAATAATTAGTAAAAAAATGATATTCTTTTCTAGTATATATGGCCTTTTATAGTCGTAAAATAAAAATAAAAGGAATAAAATTTTGTATTTTTATATTAGGCATATAATTTGATATTTATCCTAATAAAATTAAATAATTGATTAGTTATAATTAATGTTTTAAATAAATAAAACAAATTAAATATAAATATTTTTAAGAATTAATCAAATCAATTAGTTGATACAAATAATTAGTATAATTGATTTTATTTGATTTATTGAATTAAAAAAATAAATTAGAAAATAGTTGATTGAATTAATTAGTTGATATAATTAATTTATTACAATTGATTGGATTTAATAAATTAAAAAATAAATAGAAAAATACTCTCTTAGCTTTAATTAATTGATATAAGTTATAATAAATTGTGTGATATTTAAATATTTAATTAAATTAATTAGTTGATATAATTAATTTACTGTAATGAATTGTATTCAATGAGTTAAAAAAAATCAAAAAATACTCTCAGAAGCATACCACATCAATTCTATCATTAAGTGCAAAAACTCAATTTTTATATAATAAAAAAACACATAAAATATGAAAAGATAAAGTATGTCTTTTCTCTTTAATATTTGTAGTTTTTATTCTAAAAATATTCTTAATACTTAATACTTAATTTTATTTAATTTTTTCGTAATATTTTTAATATATTTAATTTTTTCCTAACATATTTAATTTGTTTTAAAATTATTCTTGTATATTTTTTGTTTTGTTTTTAATATTTTAGATGAAATTAATATCTAGTGATAATTTCAACATAAATAAAAAATTCAAAGAATAAAATTAAATGAAAACTAAATTTTAAAAATTTTTAAAAAAATTAAAACATTAAAAAAACATATTTTTCTCTGTATAAAATTTTAAAGAATAATTTTAAGTGTAGGTGCAATTATTTCTAAAAAGATACAAAAGATTGGTACTTAAATTGGAGTAAACAATCATGTTACCTTTCTAAAAAAAATCAGTCACCTATCAGTCATCGCATATAAATACATATTTAATCATTAGTCTATTATACCGTTAATTATTTTATTCTATAATATTTAATTATTTGGATGACTGATTATTTAGTTGGAAAAAAACTTGTGAGTCAATGCTAGCAAATATATATAAATACACGATAATTATTTTGATAATTGATTTTTTTGTGTATGCATATTATTTTTATGAAAAAAATTAATAATGTTTATTGAAGTCTTTAATATAGTAACTTTTAAAATTTTAAATATATTGATTATATATTAAAAATTTATTTGGGTGTTATTAAGTTAAAAAATTATTTTTTTAATAAAAAATATTTTTTATTTTTTAGTATGTTTGAAAATTTTTAATAGTAAAATAGCAGTATTAAAAAAATTAGAAAAAAATTTTAGAATTTATAATTTATATTTTTTAAAAAGATATTCTTTATTAAAAAAAAGATATTTTAATATAATAGATAAACAAAAAATATTTTTATATTATTGTATTCAAACATAATAAATAAAAAGATATTTTTATATGAGATATCTAAACATTTTTTATTTTTTAAAAGATCTTTTAAAAAAAGAGTATTTACAAAAAATTTTTTTTTAAAAGCTCATACAAAGAAGCCCCAAAATTAGAGTATAGGAGATCGAATCAGATCAAATATGACCAAAATCTCGATTCAATCTACAACTAAAATCATTAAATTTGATCGGATTCAATATCCGCATTTTTTAGGTTCATATTCTATATGATCTGGCAGATCGGATTAAATATTGGATATTACTTATCAAAAATCAAATATTAAAAATATCTTTAAAAATTAGATTACTAAAAAATAAAAAATCGTTTTTTATTCTTTTATATTTATTTACTTTCCAATTATTATTAAACAATATTTTTTTAAATAATAAAAATAAAATAATTAAAAACATATGATTAATCATTTAAATATAAATAAAAACAACCAAATCTAATTAACCAATATTCTGATGCAAGAACAAATAAATAATAATATAAATTAAAAACTAAACCAAATAAAAAAATACTTAAACATAATATAATAAAATTACATAATTATTGTACGAACAAACATAGGATTTTTTTTTCTTAAATAAAAGAAAAAATAAATATTTCCCCAAATAAGATATTTTAGCTTTATTTTTTAAAATATATATATATATATATTTTTTTTTGTAATAAGAGCAAGTTTGCCGTACCCCTAAACTCTATCTAATTTATTCAGTTCGTCGTACCCCTTCCGGAACTCTATAATTTATATAGAGTTCAGGGCATCTCCCTGAACTCTATGATAAGTTCAGCAGAGTATATAAATCCAGTAGGACCATTTGTTTTTGTCCTTTTCTTTTTCAATCTCTCTTTCAAATTTGCTCTGGTCATCTTTTTTTTTGTCGGTTCGACGCCGATGAAGTTTATTGCTGACGACATTTTTAGTTCCAGGTCAGTAAATAATAGATTAGTTAGAGTTAATTTTTGTAGCTTAGTAAATAATAGGTTAGTTAGATAAAATAATTAGTTATAGGTTGCATGTTAGTTAGAGTTATAGATTTACTGTTTATGTAAACCCCATAAAATTAGCAAATAATTAACAAATAAATTAAATTTTAATAAAGGAGATTTAAAATGTAAATTTTATAGTAAAATAGGATAGAGCTAATTAAAACGAGAATTTTGACACTAAAATGGGCCTAAGGTCCAACCCATTGGCCCAATAACATTAAAAGAGGAGGGTCCTCTTCTTCCTCATTCAGCCAAGGACGCTGAAACATACAAGGAGGAAGAGGAAGGATTCCAAAACTTAAAATCCATTTCAAACCACCATATCTCCTCACTCCGAGCTCCGATGCTGCACTGTTTGCGGTCACGCAACCACCGCATTGAGCTCTACAAATCTATCGGAAAAATTTTATAGGTAAGCCTCACTCTCACTCCAGTTTCTCTACCCCTTGATTTTCAAAAATTATGAGTACATGTGTTGAGATTTTCAATCCTTCTATGTTATAGGATCCGATTAGTTTGAGGAAAACGTTCACTCTTACTTAATTGGCACTTGAGTACGGTAAAGATCATTAACCCTAGTTAATTCTTTGATTTAGCGTGTTGGAAATTAAATTGGGTATGTATATGTGGCAATATGAATTTAGGTGTTTATATATGTACATATTAGAGCTTGAATTGTGGACATTGGAGCCTTGGGAAAAGCTTAGGTTGGTGCTAGAGCTGGATTTTTGGTGTTGGGGAATTGCGTTTTTGCCTAAGTAGGTTGCCTTGAAAAATACGTGGAAATCGGCCAAGGTATGGTTTAGGTTTCACGTATTTAATATATAATATTCTGTAAAAACTTAGGCTAGATGGTCGTAGGATAGGTTGGAATAAATGAAAATGTTCGACGCTTAGCACCCTTGATGATGATTATGATGTGAATTGAATATGTGTTGGATGATTGTTGTTTATGTTGGTAATAGTATGTTAATTGGTGAGTTGGTGGTGAATGATAGAAAGATATGATGATATATATTGAGTAAATGGATATATGTTAATGTTGTTGATATAAAATGAGGAAACTGGATTGAATTTGTGTAAATATGAAGTATGGTTGAAGGTGGTGTGATGTGAAGGATGTAGTGTTGTATTGGTGTGCTATGATATGATATTGTGATGAATCTAGGTATAAAATTATGGAAATGAGTTTAGGTTCGAAGAAAATTGAGGTTTGAAGTCTTTTGTGTAAAATCGATTTTTGGCCGAATTTCGGCGAACCATAACTTGGCTTCCGGATCCCCAAATGGTTTCAAACTTGTTTCATATGAAAATTGGGGCCGTGAAGTTTACGCCATTCGAAGAATGGGTGAAAATATTTTAAAACGAAAAATTTATGCTTGTCGGAATTTTGGAGGGAAAAATTAAGAATTCTGCAGCATTCAGCATTTTGCTGATTCTGCACAGCTTGCATACGCGACCACTATTTTCTGTTTTCTGTTTAGTTATGCTTGAGAACTTTAGTTTCTTTGCGTGCAAGTAATCTTGTTTCCTGAGTGTTGCATTTTTTATTTTGTGATTTTTTCTTTATCCGTTTTTCAAGACTCCTCGTATACTGTATCCTTTTCAACAATATTATGTATATATTTTATTTTAAAGGTCGTAATACCACACCACCTCTATTTTACGGCTTAAGCATAAAGCTCTGTGTGGTAGGTTGTTACAGTTTACATATTAGTTAGACTTACTGTTAACTATTTTTATGTTAGTTAAATTTTTAATGTTATTATTTTTAAGTATAGTTGTTGTTTATTGTCTATAACATGTTAATTAGTTTAAGTTGTGAATCAGAAGGTAATTAGTTGAATAATTAATTAGGTTAAGTTAGTTAATTACCAAGGTTTTAAGCTGTTTCGGATTTAAATATATTTTTTTATTAATTTAGTTATCGTAAAAGGAACTGAGTTCAGTGTGTGTGACTTCGTTTTACTAGATTATGTTTAGATGGAGCAGTAGTTACTGGGTTATAAGGGTGAGATGTACAGGTTGGATCATGCTGAGCACATTGCTGGCAGGCTTGATCGAGTGGTACACTTTTTTAACTATTTTTTATGTTATTGTAACTAATAAGCAGTGAACTTGTTATTTTATGTGTTCGCCGTTTTGGTTTTTTCTTATTTTTTGTTTTCGTTTGGTAGGCGTCTCAGATCTTGCACACCAGGCAGAATTTGATGACACGGCCGTCGGAGCAAATTAGGCCATATCCTAAACGTGCCTGATTTGAGTATGTGGCCTATATGGTCATGTTCGAGCACAATTGGGCGCTTGCCTCGGCTTTGATAGAGAGGTGGAGGCCTGAGTTCCACACGTTTCATCTACCGTGCAGGGAGATGACTATCACCCTGCAGGATGTGGCCTATCACCTAGGACTCAAGATCGACGGTGATCCTATGAGTGGATGCATTGGCGGGTGGGAGCAGCACCATCAAGGACGCACCATTGAGGAGTTATGTGAGCAGATTCTGGGTGTTGTTCCCGACCTAGATGATAGACAGTCTCAGACGAAGTGGACTGTGAAGCTCACTTGGTTCTACAACACAATTTGTTGAGAGCTGGAGCAAGACGCCACAGAAGAGCGCCTGATGAGGTATACGAGATGGTACATCATGCAGTTGATAGGGGGTCTCCTATTCCCATATGCATCTGACTCTCGGGTGCACGGAGCATGGTCAGTGCAATTTGGGTGGGTGCATCACCTTGCTACTGTCTTGGGCTTATCATCATATTCCACTACTGTGGCCCAACGGCTTTGATACTCATCGATTTTTCTTGATGGAGAGGTATTATAAATACTTATGATAACCCTTCATATTGTTATTACTTAGTTAATTAAATTGAGTGATAAAATAATATTGTGGTTGGCATTGTAGGTAGGTTCAGTACCAGCCGGACAATGCCAGAGGCGAGAGTAGGCTTAGGCATTATAGGCGTACGCCGAACGGGATCGGGATGCTGAATGTAAGTGATAAATATTTAATTTTTACATATTTAAGTTTAAGTTACTTTAATACCTGTTTGATTTGAAATATCAATGTCGTCATTTATATGCTTTTTGTGAATAGGTTGACTGGACGCCGTATGCTGACCCACAGCTGATTGGTTTAGTTCTACCGGCAATAGCTGAGGCGGAGGCCTCAGCGGCAGTTGTATGTCTTCTACTTTGCTTCGCTATCATCGAGTGGCATCAGGTGGACAGGGTAGTACATCAGTTCGGTGGCCTGCAGCACATTCTGACCAGGCCACTGAACATTGACGACATGCACAGGTTGGATGGTCGGTTTGGGCACGGCGAGTGGTTCCTACAGTTGTTTGCGTTACTGTCTTGAGCTATGGCCATCACTAATGCTTAAAAGCCTCAACACAGTGAAAACGTCCAAAATACTCGATGAAATATGACAATGTCGGTGGAACCAGGCCAAGGCTGAGTCACCAGTTGCACCCAAGTACCTGAAGAGACATATTTAGTTTTAAATATTGTACACTATGAATTTTGTTTAATAGTGATTAACCGAACTTGAAATAAATCTTACCAGAAAAGTACATCTGCATAGCAAACAACCAACGAGGAAGCTCGTTGTATGACTCCTCCCAATCGCCATATATTCTAGCAATGACTCTCTGTTTTGCAAGCCAAACCATTCTATAGGACGCCTTGCAACAAAAGTGATTCACCACACCTCCTTGGAGAACCCTGATGCTGATTGTTGGATCGGCTTTGACCATCGAAAAAATGTGTTGCACAATCACCTTCGAATCCAACCTACCGTGGTCTTGTCCCATTGAAGTTTGCATGCAAGCATGAGGCCTAGTGTATCTCCTAACCTCCCACTTTTCTTACTTTTCGCGATACGATATGAGTATGCTCCAATTACAACCGGATCCAAACTGGATACATTGTGCATTGTACCTCAACTGGTCACTTTCTATTATTTTATAATCCGCAGCCCTCCTGATGCTATACTACTTAACAGCCAACATGACTTCTTCATTGTTCTTATATTGTTGTCCAACCTTAAACTCGTTGCTTTGATCCTCTTCAGGGCCTCCCTGGGTGAACGACCAATACGAAGTCATTGCATCGAGATTCAATCTCGTGAAATGATCTGGCCGGTCATATGGTTGAGAAATAGCAAGCTGTGTCAGAGCGAATTGTGTGTCACCGTAGTAGTACATCTCTTCTTCCTCGTCACCATCATCAGGAATTTCAGGTGGTTTTTCATCAGCATCATCTCCGTCATCGGGGTTAACTTCATACTCCTCTATCATCGGATCTCTGATAGCAGAACCATTATGACTTTCAACACTGTTGTCCATTAAGTCAACATTACGAACTTCAACATTAGACCCCTCCTGACTACCCTCAGGTGGCATATTTAGATCCACGATAGTCCTTCTGATAGTTCGTCTAACAGCTCCATTCAACGGACTATCATCGACAGTATCTGTAGATGATCCTCGGCCACCCACCTCAACGAGATACACGAATAATTCCAATAGATGAACATTTGTCCATCGGTTGTGCCATGATCTTATAAGCCGTACATCCTCGTCGTCGCGCAAACGGTACCTAGTTCAAGACAATAAAAATATTTCTCACAACCGTGGTCTGATAAATATAATGACAAAGACAATACAGCTGTAATATACCTTTTATAAAACAAACTGCCATCTACTTCAGTTGGATATCTGTAGTGAATTTTCTTCACCCTTTTTGTCTTTTGCTGCCCAACAGAGTACAATATCAAATTCTTCAAAGCTGTTAAACTGTCGACTTCCGGTGTCATATAGGTAATTATCGGTTGTCCCGATCTAAAAGCGATGGAACCTTCTTCATCATATATTATTTAACCATCGTGATGAAAGAATAACAATTGATTCTTTGACATCGTAGAGAAAATGTCAACAGTAAGAGAAAAAAATAAACAAGAATATTTGTACTTCTCTGATCTACTTTCCAGCAGACATGCTTTTATCTTGAAAATTTATCATATAATTCGAGGAGTGTGACAAACTCTATATAATTTATATAGAATTCAGGAGTGCGACGAAAATATGTATTTTTTATTTAAGAAATATCTTGTTTGAGAAAATATGTATTTTTTTTATTTTATTTAAAAAAATCCAACATACATAAGCAATTTCTTCGGTCGGAAAGAAAAGACTATATATATTTTTATTTATTTCTATATATCTTTTTTTGGATATGCAAATCTGCAAATTCGATTGGCAATACATAATTAAAATTTGCACTCCAATTTATTTATTTACGAATAAGATCATATCTACAAATTTTAAAATAGATACAGATAAATATCACAAATTTTACAAACTGAATCGACATTTGTAAATCTCTGTCTAAGATATCATAGTTTCGAAGTTTGTCTCTTTCAAAAAAGTTGCTACTGCTTTAAAAATTTTAATAATTATCTTTAAAATATTTGGATAAAACCTTGGGATCTTAATAAGAAAACATTTCCCATTTAGCTCAAGGCATGTAGATATTGCACATATATATAAAGCTTTTATAAGGATCGGAGCTTCTTTGATTAATTAAAAGTTTTGTACTCATATTTTCTCCATCCTATAATTATTATCTTTGTTAGTGTAAAAACTAAAAAAAAATATATTAAAGAGAAAAGCTCTGCATACAAGCCCTATTTACAAGTTAATTAACGAATCCCAAAAACGCAATACAAGGTCCGTTCTTCTTCTTCTTCCTCTTCCTCTTCCTCTTCTTCTTCTTCTTTTCTTTCGTTTCTGTTCGGTAGGTCGGCTACCGGACGGTTCGGGTCAGGATTCGGAGTGATGATGGGGCTCGTCTGGTCACTGTCGTCCGGTCCAAATGGTGCGAGGTCCCGAGCACTTTGAGTGGGGAAAGGGGGGTGCCACCTGCAAAGACACTCCGACGCTCTTGTCAGACAATGTGTAGGCAGAAAGAGGGGTGATGTGAGAAATGTGATGTACCTTGGGGGAAGAGCCATTCTTCCCCTTATATACATGTCAGTCCTAGGCCCCTCTGGAGGTCAGGCCCATATTTTCAGGGACGCTGTCCCATAGCTGTGTGTGAGCTGTATGGGACGCGTGTCAGGGTCGGTTGAAGGGCGCGTAGCTGGGCCGGGTGAAGCTCGGGTCGGGTTGACCCGCAGGAGTCCTGGGCTGGGCCGTAACAGTGCCCCCGACGCGCTAGTGATGGTCGCGAGGACGATCGGTGGCGCGTGATTTCCTTACTCGTGCGTCGTCGTCGAGTCGGCTGATTGTGGGAGAGACGCGTCTCTGGTGCACGTGTCTCTTGGTCTGCTGAGGCGTTCGTTCGTCGCTTCGTTCTTCGCGCTGAGCATTAAATGCTCGTAATGATTTGAAAAATTCCTGCGCGCAAAGACCATTTTGCCCTTGCCTTCTTTCGCGCTTATCATGGTGGTTTTTAAACAGTTTTTCTTTCTCTTCCTCCCACTTTGCTATTTTCATCTTCTTTTCTCCCTGACATCCAAAGATTCTCTATTCGGGCTAACTTGTGCCTCTCTTTTACACTCCAGTTTCGTGCTCCATTTCAGGTAATTTCTTGATCCTTCTCCCCCCATGTTTATATTATGCCTCACTGTTGCAGTAGTTACTGTTTGTATGTTTTGGTTTACTTTTGCTGAATGGCCTTCCATTGGTGGGGTAGACGAACTAGGGGAGGGGTACCATTCCTGGGAAGGTTTTAGGTGATTTGCGTGATAGGTGTAGTTTTTAACTGTTCTTGGCCATGATCTAAGTTTGAAAAGGCGTAGTTTCTGGGTTTCTGTGGACTCCCGAACTCATAGTCTAACGGAGTGGTACCCCGATGTAGGTATGCCTCGCATCGTTTCCCGGTCTTCAGGAACTGGCACAGCCTACGACCCGTACGCCTGGGTGACCGACGATATAAGGAGCTCACCCAACCAGATGGACTTGGAGGAGTTGACCGAGTTCCGGCAAGCCAGCTACTTGTGTGGGGGACTGACAAAGAGGCTAACTACGAGGCCATTGTCCCTACCCCCCATGAGCGTATTTATGAGCTCAACTTTCACTCCCCTCGTGTCCCCGATTGGATCTGGTTTTACAAGTCCATGTTCACACAAGTTGGCGTTCGGATACCGTTCTCCGAGTTTCAAATGGCGCTGCTGAACCGGATATCCGTCCCCCCGTCTCAGCTTCATCCGAACAGCTGGGCTTCGATCCGCTGCTTCGAAATGGTCTGCGAGTACTTGGAGCTGCCGGTGTCGGTGGACGTTTTCCTCTTCTATTTCAACCTTACCAACCCCTCCAAACAGGGGAAGGCGAGAAAAGGGTTTCTTTCTTTCCGTTCTACCCAGGGTAGGAGAATTTTTGGCCTTTTTGAGGACTCCTACCATGGTTTTAAAGATAAGTACTTCAAGGTTCGTCCCGTCAAAGGTCGTCACCCCTTTTGGTTGTCGTTAGAGGGGGAGCGCCTTATCCAGACTTATTGGAGTTTTGGTGCGGGGTTGAATCCTTTCATCAAGGTGACGTACAAGAGGTTGTCGGCTGTAGATAAGCAAATAGCTGACGTTCTTTTTGCCATTTTTAAAAAGAACCCCGTGAACCCACATCTTCTTATGGGTGAACGGGAGGCCGCCAGGAGCTATATTCGTGAGTTGTCTTCTTTGTTTGCCTATGTTTTTTTTTTTTATCGTTGTTTTTCTTTTTCCGATCTAACGACTAACGTGCCTGTTGTTTGTTGCAGTGGAAATGTCTGCCACTGTGACCGGTCTTGAGAATCTGATGAAGACCTTTTTTGAGGCAAGTGATGACGAGAATGTCGAAGAGAAGGATGTCGGTAAGTCGGGGGGTCCTTCAGGGGAGAAGGAGAATCAGGCTGTGCCTTCTCCCCAGGATACCGACGTGTTGGGGAAACAGGCTGCAGGGGGCCAGGCTTCCCCTACTCGTGAGGAAGGGTCCGCTGAAGGGCACGCGACTCTCACCCCCCAGCCGGATAGTGACGTGGAGCTTATCCATACTCCCAAAAAGTGAAAGATGTCTTCCAGCCCGGAAGGGGCCCTTACCATAATGGAAAGGAACTTTGATGCTACCAAATTTATTGATTCCCAACTGATACCCGGGACAGAGGAGCATTTTCACGAGACCGAACTGTCCGGGCAGGCGAGGTGGATGTATCGCACCTTGCTTCGTGGGGCCGTGATAGCTCGGAAGGCTGAATTCGAGCTATCGGGAATGGAGGCGCTCCGGAGGAAGCTTGAGTCCTCTGTTAAGGCGAACAATGACTTCAAGGCTCAAGTTGAACTCCTCCAGGGTCAGCTGTCCGAGATGGGGGAAAGCTTAGCGCTGCTGAGGAGAAGTCGTCGTTTGTTGCAGAGAGGTTGAAGGCGTCCGATGAGACCGTGGCCCGGCTTCTTGAGCGCGAGATGACATTGGAGGGTCAGCTGAACGCCGCTCAGGGTCGGGTTGTCGCCTTGGAAAAAGAGCGGGAGCAGGCCGTCTCGGAGGCAAAAACCGCTAAAGCTGAAGCCGCTGAGCTTAAGAAGAAGCTTAAGGTGACCAAGGAGCAAGGGAAGAATGCCATCTCGATGACCGAAGATGCCCTGAAGGCTCAGCTGAGGATCGCAGCTCCTGATTTCGACACGTCGTCAATTGGCGTTTTCAAGACTATCCAGGATGGAAAGATTGTTGACATGCCGAGGAAGTGAGGTCTTGTAACTTAGGATATTTTGTAACGCGTTTGTTGAACAACTTATTGCTCATTTTTTGTTTTGACTCTTTATAAGTTATACTTATTTGGTCGTTTGGCCGGGTTGCCGTTTGTTGTATTTGTTGTCGTTACTTCTCTTGGGGGGCTCGCGCCCGTTTTCCCGTTTTATGATAGTTATGGCTTGGATTGCCGTGGTCGTGTTGTCGTCGCAGTTGGCTTTGGCCGTAACGAAGATGGCCCCCGGGGTGATCAATCCCGGTTTGCCGTTTTAAGGCGCGCTCGTGTGCGGCACACGTAGGGAAGAGGTAGACAAGTACGAAAATTTTTTGACAAGTATGAGTTAATCGTTAGCTAAGCAAATTAATCAATATGGTGAATATTTGACAAGATAAAAAGGTAGATTGTCATGCAAACAAAGCAGGTATTTACTATTTCTTTAGGTTCTTAGGTCGGCGAATCGTCTGGTCATGGGTAGAACCTTCTTAGGCTACCCGCATTCCATGTTCTGGGCACTTCCTTGCCGTCGAGTCTTTCGAGCTTGTAAGCACCTTTGCCAAGTACCTCCCTTACCCTGTAGGGACCTTCCCAATTTACCGCCAGCTTGCCTTCCCCTGGGGTTGGGACGCCGATGTCGTTGCGTCGCAGGACGAGGTCCCTTTCCTCGAAATCTCGTTTGAGGACCTTTGCGTTGTAACGCAGGGCTATTCTCTGTTTCAGCGCTGTTTCTGTTAGGTGAGCCATCTCCCTTGTTTCCTCAATCAGGTCCTTTTCGACCGCTTCGCTCATGCCCGCGAGCAGTAGTCGGGGGCTCGGTTCGCCGATTTCGACTGGTATCACCGCCTCGACCCCGTATGTTAGGCGAAAGGGAGTTTCCCCCGTAGCGCTTTGCTCGGTTGTCCGGTAAGACCATAGGACGGAGGAGAGTTCGTCAGCCCAGCTTCCTTTCTTATTGTCTAGGCGCTTCTTTAGACCAAGAAGGACGACTTTGTTTGCGGCCTCTACCTGCCCGTTTGTTTGGGGATGTTCTACCGAGGAGAACTTTTGCTTTATCCCTAGGCCAGAGAGGAATTCCATGAACTTCTTGTCTGTGAACTGGGTCCCGTTGTCTGAGATAACGACCTCCGGGATACCGAAACGGGTTATCACCTGCCTCCATATGAACTTCCGGCAGTTGGAGGACGATATCGTAGCCAGCGGTTCAGCCTCCACCCATTTGGTGTAGTAGTCAATGGCGACAATGAGGTATTTGACTTGTCCTGGGCCGACCGGGAAAGGTCCTAGGAGGTCGACTCCCCATTGTGCGAAAGGTCGAGTGGTCGTTAGAGAGTTTAGCTCGAAGGCCGGTGCCTTGTGGAAGTTGGCGTTTTGTTGACACTTTATGCATTTTTTGACAAATTCCTTTGAGTCCTTCATCATTGTCGGCCAGTAGTATCCTGCTCGGATGAGCTTCCTTGCTAGTGCTTTGCCCCCGATGTGGTGTCCGCAACACCCCTCATAGACTTCTCTAAGCACGTAATCCATCTGGTCGGGATGTAAACACTTCAATAGGGGCTGGCTGAGTCCCTTTTTGAATAGCTGTCCATGTATGATTGCATATCTGGCCGCCTCCCTTCTTAAAGCTTTGGCTGCTTTCTCGTCTTCAGGCAACTTACCGAGTTCCAGGAAGTTGGTGATGGGGTCCAGCCATGAGGGGCTCGACTTCGTCAAGTGGAGGGCGACCGCCGGTTCCTTCACCATGCCTTGGATAAGGGACCGGTTACCTGACCCTGGCTTTGTGCTTGCCAGCTTAGACAGGAGGTCTGCCCGTGTGTTCCTTTCTCTTGGGACGTGTTGGACGATGACCTCTTGGAACTGTCTCGTTATTTCTTTAACCTTTTCTAAGTATTTTTGCAGGAGGGGGTCCCGGGCTTGGTAGCTTCCGTTCACCTGCGAGGTGACAACCTGTGAGTCGCTGCATACTTCGATCTTTGTCGCCCCGACTTCCCGGGCTAGTATCAGCCCGCCCAAGAGGGCCTCATATTCTGCTTGGTTGTTTGATACTGGAAACTCGAACTTAGTCGATTGCTCATAGATGACCCCTGCGGGGCTTTCTAAGATGACCCCTGCTCCCCCGGACGTTTGGTTGGAGGCCCCGTCAACATGGAGCCTCCACCGTGTGCCCGTTTCCTCGAGGGGATCCCCCGTCACTTCCACCAGAAAGTCTACCATTGCCTGGGCTTTGATTGCATGTCGGGGTTCATATTGTAGGTCGTATTGGGAGAGCTCGATGGCCCAGGTCATCATCCTGCCGGCCAAGTCAGGTTTTTGTAGTACTTGGCGAATCGCCTGATCCGTCCTCACGACTATACGATGACTCTGGAAATATTGTCTTAACCTTCAGGAAGAGACTAGGAGCGCCAGCGCTAGTTTTTCCAGCTTGCTGTACCTCGCTTCTGGTCCTTGGAGGACCCTGCTCACGAAGTAAACGGGTTGTTGGGTTTTCCCCTCTTCTCTAATGACTACTGCGGCAAGCGCTTCCTCGGTTACTGATAGGTAGAGATAGAGCGGTTCTCCGGCCCGGGGTTTCCCGAGAACTGGTGGTGCCGCTAAGATCTCCTTGAAGTGATTGAATGCCTTTTCGCACGCTGGGGTCCATTCGAACGTCATTCCCTTTCTCATTAGATTGAAGAAAGGTAGGGATCTTGCTGCCGATGCTCTGAGGAATCGGGATAAAGCCGTTAGACTCCCGGCAAGTCGTTGTACGTCTTTGATACAACCCGGGCTCTTCATCTGGAGAATAGCTTGGCATTTTTTCGGGGTTGGCTTCCACTCCTCTTTGAGTGATCATGAATCCCAGGAACTTTTCGGCCTCCATGGCAAACGCGCACTTGAGGGGATTAAGCCTCATGCTGTGCTGCCGGAGGGACGAAAAAATGCCATCAAGGTCGCTTAGAAGGTCGTCGGGTTGTGCGGTCTTCGCGAGTATGTCATCCACGTAGACTTCTACTATTTTGCCTATAAGTTCACTGAATATCTTATTCATCAGTCTTTGGTACGTGGCCCCTGCGTTTTTCAAACCGAAAGGCATTACCATGTAACAATAGGTTCCCCTGGCGTTATGAACGCCGTTTTTTCCTCGTCCGGTCGGTGCATCGGGATCTGATTGTACCCTGAGTAGGCATCCATGAAGCTCAGGTACCGGTACCCCGCCGCTGCGTCGATGAGTGCGTCAATGTTAGGCAGGGGGTAGCAGTCCTTGGGACACGCCTTGTTGAGGTCGGAGTAGTCCACGCACATCCTCCATCTCCCATTGTGCTTTTTAACCAGGACCACGTTCGACAACCACGTCGAGTAGTTCAGTTCCTTGATGAATCCCGCTTCTAGGAGGCTGGCCGTCTACCTGGCTACCTCTTCTGCCCTTTCCTGCGACATTTTTCTCCTCCTCTGGGTCACTGGCTTGGTTCCCGCCTTGATGGCCAGATGATGCGATATGAGCTGGGGATCTATCCCGGGCATATCGGCAGGCGTCCAGGCAAAGAGGTCGGCATTAGCCTTGATCATTTCCATCAAAGGTCCCTTCATCTCATGGGGAAGGTTTCTGTTTATGAATGTGAATTTATCATCCTCCTCGCCGACCTTGAACTTTTCCAAGTCTCCTTCTGGTTCTGGTCTAGGTTTGTTGTCTATCCTGGCGTCCAGGTCAGCAAGGAAGACCCCGGATGCTTCTTTGGACTTTTTCCTGAGAGAAAGGCTGGCGTGGTCACAAGCGACTGCCGTCTCCAAGTCGCCTTTGATGGATCCTACGGATCCGTCATCAGTGACAAACTTCATCACCAGCAGCTTTGTGCTAATGGTGGCCCCCAGGTCGTTAATGGTTTTTCTCCCCAGGATGATGTTATAAGCCGTGGAGTCTCGTAATATTACGAAATCTGCCATGACTGTTCGTCGCTTTTGCCCCTGTCCCACAGAGGTCGGGAGTGAGATGATTCCGTCCGGCTTGATGAAGTGGTCCCCCAACCCTACCACACCGTGCTGGTGGGTCGTCAGGTCGCGTCCCTTAGTCCCAGGGCATCGAAAACGTTTCGAAACATGATGTTTGAGTCTGCCCCCGTATCTACCAGGATTCGTTTGACGAGGCCCGTTCCGACCCTGGCCGTGATGACCATGGGCGGACTTTCCGGTGCCTCGTCAAACCATTGGTCCTCTGGGCCGAAGGAGATGGGTGGGATACCTCGGAAACTTCTACCTGTCGAGGTGGAGACCGCTAGGACCTTGGCGTCTTTTTTCTGTGCTGACTTTGACCTTGGGGCGGTATTCCTGGCCGTTACCACGTTTACCACCGTAAGGCCGTGGTCGTCACCCTCTGGTTCCTGCCGTCGCCTTGTTGGCCGGGATCTATCTTCGCTATCGTGGTCCCGGTTACGTCTCCTTGGTTCCCGTATAAGGTGGGGGAAGTCGGCAAGTTTCCCATCCCTGATAGCTTGCTCCAGGGCGTCTTTTAGGTCGAAGCAGTCTTGGGTCTTGTGTCCGTAACCCTTGTGGTACTCGCAGTAGAGGTTCTTGTTTCCTCCTGTCTTGTCCTTCATAGGTCGAGGCTTTGACAGTATCCCCTTTTCCGCTATCTGTTGGTAAACTTCGGTGATTGGTGCTGTGAGGGGGGTATAATTGGTGAACTTCCCAACTCGGGAGAACGGTTTGGGTGTTTTACCCGGACCGCCGTCCCTGGCGTGTTCCTTTGGTCTTTCTCTGCCTTCATAGTGCCGGGCTTGGTTGTAGGTGGGCTGCCGCTTATTGGCAGCCACGACCCGGCTGACTTCTTCGTCATTGATGTATTCTTTGGCCACGCACTGGATCTCTTGCATTGTCCAAACGGGCTTTTTGGTAAGGTGTTTCCTGAAATCCTCATTCGAGAGCCCGTTCGTCAAGCATAGGCTTGCCACCGAGTCCGTTAGACCGTCAATTTCCAGGCACTCGTCATTGAAACGGTCCAGGTATTTCCTGGTCGGCTCTCCGGGTCTCTGTGTCACCCCTAGCAAATTGATTGGGTGTTTGGCTTTGACAATCCTGGTCGTGAATTGAGCCAAGAAGGCGTGGCTGATGTCGGAGAATTGAGTCACCGAGCCCTGCGGGAGGTTGTTGAACCACCGTATCGCCGGGCCCGCCAAGGTGACCGGGAAGGCGCGACATCTGACCTCGTCTCCTACCCCTTCCAGGTTCATTCTGGCCTCAAAGGCCGTCAAGTGTTCCAGGGGATCTTGTGTTCCATCATACTTCATGTCTGTTGGCTTGTCGAAGTGTTTCGGCAGCCGCACCTCGAGTACGGAACGGTGGAAAGGGGTTGCTCCTATTATTACTGGTCCCCGGGTAGTTCTCCCCAGCTCGTCATTCTCCCGACGGTCGTCCTCTTCGCCTCTGTTCGACGCACGCCGTCTCTCGTGTCTGGCGTAAATGATGGGGTCTCGACTTCTTCTTCTGGCTCGTCCCCGTCCCCCCGTGCTCTCCGACTCGTATTGGGGGCTGGGTGAGCGCCTCGAGCGGCTCCTTGAACGGGAACGGGTGGGGCTTCGCTCCGGGGTGCGTTGGTCGCGTTCTCTTTCGGCTAGCCGGCGTTCTAAGTCTTGCATCCTATGGCACAACTCTTGCATTATCCTGGCGTGGTTGTCGCCAGTTCCTCCGAAGGGGCGTCTTTCATGAGTCTGCGTCGCATCCCTCGGAGGCGACCTCTGCTGTTGTCGGGTTTCTGTCGAAACGGTGCCTCCCCCAAGCACGGGAGGCGCGGCCTCGCTGCTGGTCCCAGTCTGGACTAGTACGAAGTCCATGGACGGTCCCCACAGACGGCGCCAATGTTCGGTAGGTCGGCTACCGGACGGTTCGGGTCAGGATTCGGAGTGATGATGGGGCTCGTCTGGTCACTGTCGTCCAGTCCAAATGGTGCGAGGTCCTGAGCACTTTGAGTGGGGAAAGGGGGGTGCCACCTGCAAAGACACTCCGACGCTCTTGTCAGACAATGTGCAGGCGGAAAGAGGGGTGATGTGAGAAATGTGACGTACCTTGGGGGAAGAGCCATTCTTCCCCTTATATACATGTCAGTCCTGGGCCCCTCTGGAGGTCAGGCCCATATTTTCAGGGACGCTGTCCCATAGCTGTGTGTGAGCTGTATGGGACGCGTGTCAGGGTCGGTTGAAGGGCGCGCAGCCGGGCCGGGTGGAGCTCGGGTCGGGTTGACCCGCAGGAGTCCTGGGCTGGGCCGTAACAGTTTCTTACCTTCTCTTTCTCCTTCTTCTTCTTCTTGCTGCACGTTCTTCTTCCTCTTCCTCCTCTTCTTCTTCTTCTTTTCTTTCGTTTCTTGCTTTCTCTTTCTCGTTCTTCTTCTTGCACGTTCTTCTTCCTCTTCCTCTTCTTCTTCTTTTCTTTCGTTTCTTGCCTTCTCTTTCTCCTTCTTCTTCTTCTTGCTGCAGGTTCTTCTTGCTCTTTCTGTTCTTCTTCTTCATTTACGTACTTTTCTATCTGTTTTCTTTCTTCGTTATTCTCGATTTCCATTATTTTTTGACATCAAGCTCTGAAATCGTTTTTGAAGAAGAAGAAGCAGCAGAAGATGAGGAGGAGAAAGAGAAAGAGTTCTGAAATATGCATAAGGTGTACTTCAACAAATTTTGGGTGTATTTCTTAAATCTTTTGGGTGCATTTTTGTAATCCTTTAGGTGTATTTATGTAATCCTTTGGGTGTATTTCTATAATAGTTTGGGTGTATTTCTGTAATTCTTTGGGTGTATTTCTATAATCGTTGGGGTGTATTTCTGTAATCGTTTGGGTGTATTTTTGAAGTTCCATTATCTTCAAATTTGGCAAGAAAATTATTTTCATGGAGGAAGAAGAAGAAGAGTCGTTCATAATGCATGGTGAGTAGCGCGCTTTGGAAACAAGAAGTTGTTGAATAACGTGTATTTTATTTACTCTTGAATGTGGAAGTGTGTAATGCGTTAATTAAGTATAATGCGTGTGTTTTATTGAACTTGTAAAACTTGTAAGCCAAAAAGACTTGTATGACCTCAATATTAAAACTTGAAATTGAATTGAAAGAGTTTCAATTAGTCAAAATTTTCTTTCTATTTCAATATAATATACTAGTACTAGCCGTAAAAATCTCATATTACACACACAATCATACTACGCGTAAAATTTAAGATTGTTGTTAAATTTAGCAATCTAATTGGATTATTTGGAACATGATTTATAATTTACAATAAAAATCTTCTTCTTTTTACTTCTTCTATCTCGTAACACATTACTCTTGCATAAGAATAAAATTTGACTTAGCTAAACTGAACTTTGATTTTAATTTTGATTGGACGCAGTACATTGGAATTCTGAAGCACCACCACGAATGCTACCGTGCGTTTCGTCTACGCTTTCCGAGGCGCAACCTGTGATGGGGTTCTTTTCACCCTTCTCTCACGGTACTAACCCGTGGGACGGGACCGACCTTCTTTTTTGTTTGTAATTGGACACTATTGGGTGGATAAAATTTTTGGTCAGACATGCCTATCTGTCTTTCTAACTCTAATATAGAACATCCGAAATCTCACTATTTGTTTTGGGAAAGACCTCACTCTTTTTCTTCTTCTCCTATTCGATTGTATTTCCTTGGAAACTTAGGAAAGCCTTTCGCCATCTAGGGTGCAGCACTCCACCGCTTCGCCTCAACTTCTGATAGCTCATACATAACGGAAGATTGTTCTTTGTCCAGCTACTCGGTCAATAAAGATGGAAAGGTTGTTTTGTAACCCGGTTCGGTGTGTTGCACCAACAGACCATCCGATTGATCCATATTGCATTTGGAACTCATACCCACAACTCTTTGGCAGCTTCACCTTCTGGCAGTTAAACCATGAATACCCTATCTCAGGTAGTTTATATTATAAATAAATAATTTAAATTTAAATTTATTATTTTTTACAGACTTTTTTCAGACTCGAATTCGACCTATTTAAAATCCAACAAATCCATAAGTCTATTTAAAAATCCTATTTTATAAGGTTCATGCTACACATCCATGTAATTTTGTATTCAAGTCTATTCAAGTTAGTTCAACACCCAAAAAACCTAATACCATTAAATAAAACGTAAAATACACGCGCCCAACACACACGAAACGACCGCTCTTGCCCAACGCTTCTTCTCTTTTTCTTCTTCTCTTCTTCTTCTTCTTCTTCTTCTTCTTCTTCTTCTTCTTCTTCTTCTTCTTCTTCTTCTTCTTCTTCTTCTTCTTCTTCTTCTTCTCCCGCGCTTCTTCTTCTTCTCACGCTCGTTTACATACGGAGCGTCTTTTTCTTCGTCGCCTTTTTCTTCGTGTTCCTCCTCCTCCTCCTCATTCTCCTCCTTATTTTTTGCGTTCCTTCTTCTTCACGTGTTTTCTCCTTATCGTCATTCTTTTGTTGTTGTTGCTGCTGTATTTTTTTGTCTTTTCCTCCTTCTCTCTCTGGTGAAGAAGCAGTAGAAGGTGAGGAGGAAGAGTTTTGAATTGTGCAGAACAGAAATAAACCGAACACGTCATTATAGTGAAATAATTGTATAGTATTGAGTGAACGAAACATAATACATTATATAAAATCAAATTCAAACAGCTTCTACATAATGAACAGAACCACGTACTCATGGTGAAACAATTGTATAGTACTGAGTGAACGAAACATAATACATTATATAAAATCAAATTTAAACAGCTTTCTTCATAATGAACCGAACACAGTACTCATGGTGAAACAATTGTATAGTACTGAGTGAACGAAACATAATCCATTATATAAATTGAAATTCAAACAGCTTTCTGCATAGTGAACCAAAAACGTCATTATGGTGAAACAATTCTGTAGTACTGAGTGAACAAAACATAATCCATTATATAAAATTAAATTCAAATAGCTTTCTGCATGATGAACTGAAACACATACTCACGGTGAAACAATTGTGTAGTACTCAGTGAACGAAACATAAACCATTATACAAAATCAAATTCAAAACACCTCTGTCTACAATTTAGATATTATCAATTCAATTCAATTTAGATTCAGAATACCTCCGACTATTCAATTCAATTCAAATAAAATTAGCGATTGCATTCCATTGAATTCGATTCAAAATTGAATAATCCAAATCGCTCCCATTTAACTGATTTGAAGTTGATTCATTCATTGTTTCAATTCAAAAGTCCAGATCGCCGAAGAAGAAAACAAAGAAGAAGAAGAAGAATGACGAAGCTTATTACGTTGAAGTCAATCCAGATCGATAACAAAGAACGCGAGTAGAGAAGAAGAAGAACAAGAAAGAAAACGCGAGCAGAATAGAACGACGAAACCTATAACGCGAGCAGAGAAGAAGAAGAAGAAGAAGAAGAAGAAGAAGAAGAAGAAGAAGAAGAAGAAGAAGAAGAAGAAGATGATGATGATGATGATGATGATGATGATGATTTACGTTGAGCAAAAGTCATAGAAAGTTTACATTATATATGGCGCGTGAATCACAAACGATTTGGAGATTGAAGAGGCGCGTATAACAAAAAAGATTTGGATAACATCCATGTATTTTTTACATGGATGTGGAGCATTATTGATTTCGTAAATCAGAATTCAAAACAACAAATTTAAAAATTTTAAATTAACATTAAATGTATTTTAAAATTTATAATTAATAATTTATAAAGCATAATTCATTTATCAATCCCGCTAGGTAACCAATCAGGAGTACAGTCAACTAACAATTTTTTTTTTTTGAATTTTCTCTTTGGAGAGAGCGTAAATTCAAACTATCATAAGAAACATCCAAAACCTAACAAAAAGAAACATAAAAAATTAAAAAAAAATCTAAAATCATTTTAAAAAAATTCAAAACATTTTACAAAGTCTAAAATTCATTTTAAAAATTCTAAAATTATTTAAAAAATTATTATAAAAATTTTTAATAAAAGAAAACATCTGAAATGTACAAAAAAAACACCTAAAACTACACAAAAAAGTAATATAAAAAAATATTTAACAAATTTTAAAATTTGACAAAATAAAACATCCAAAAAATATTTAAAAAAGAACACCCTAAAACTAAGAAAGAAATATTAAAACCATTAAAAAATAATCTAAAATCCTAAAAGAGCAAACATCTAAAACATAAAAAAAAAATTCCAAACTTAGAAGAAAAAAATATCCAAAACTAATAAAAAAATTATCCAAAATCAAAAAGTAAAAGAGTGACGCACCCAGACTACGGTGTTTGGATGTGGCGGGAACCGATGTCCTTCTTCCTTGCTGGCCATTCCGTCGCAAGTTGCGGTGGTGTGCAGCAACAGCAACGACGTGCGGCGACCTTCGGCAAAGGCGCTATATGTGTGTGGAGCACTGTGTTCGCAGTGGGAGGGCGTGCTGCATGCATGCAGCTGCGGAGGGTGGATGTTGTATTCATGCGTGCGATGGTGGGATGGCAGTGCGTGCAAGTGGCGGTGGTCGACGGCAATGGCGCATAAGGTTATGGAGAGAAGGATAAAAATTTGTGTGGGTGAAATTAGGATTTAATTCTTTTGGATGCTTTTTTTTTATGCATGGGACATTTTTTTCTCTAGTTAGTTGCAATTAACTGCAATTGGCTGCACCAATAGTTTATTCTCTAGTCTTTTTTTTTCATTTATATATAAATATATTAATTGTTTGTCATATATCATAATTATACTTATAATTTATAAACTTTTTTTTAAACAAAAATGCTATAATCTTAACTATTCTTAATAATTGATTTTTTTTATTTTGTTTAATTTTGTGTTAAATATAAATGAATAGTTAAGAAACCAAATTTAGAATCATTTATTTTTACAAAAAATATTTTGATGAACTGGTCCAATAAATTTCGTAAACTTTTTTAAATCCTATAATCTGACCTTTTTAACTAATAAGCGTTTTAAAAAATTCAAATTTAACCTACATAATAAAACGAGTTGCATCAAATGGAACCTAAATCGAATTGAACTACGAACTCCCATCAAATAATCCAGCCCACTTAAACCCGTACCCTTACGGCTACTTTCCTTCAATTATTGCCCTCTAATTTAGTATAATTAGTAATTTGTAATTACTCCTTCCAATCAACTCCACATCCTCAAAATTGATCATAGATTCATAGCAAAAGTCATAGATAGCTCTAAAAAATTGTTTTACATTTAAAATATATTGTTATATTTAAAAAAAAAGTAAAAACTATAACTATTTTAAGACGAATGGAATAATTAACATTTTTGATACGGTTGTAAAATACCGAAGGAATTCAAACAGTCTTAAAAATATAAACATATAGATAGATCAAAAAAAATTTTTAAAAAGAAAGACAACCTCCAATTTTTTTTATTATATTGATATTATAAATATTTAGGTTCAGTTTGGATAGTCTTTAAAAAAAACTTGATTTTTTATTTTTTTAAAAATATTTTTTTGAATAGATAAAATCTATTTTATATTTAAATAAATTTTTTATAAAAAATTTTTTAAATATTAAAAATATCTTTTGTTAAAAAAATAATATACTTTTTTAATAAAAGTAATTTTTTTAAAAGATGTATTTAAATAAATTTAAAATTAAATAAAAATATTTTATTTTTTAAAAAAAGATTTTAATTCAAAAAAACCAATCTAAACCAATTCTTAGTGGATCAAAGATAGATAAAAATAAAATAAAATCACAGATAAAAAAAGAATAAAATAAAATCCTAGAAAAAAAAGATTTTCTAAATTTTCATGGGATCATATTTCCATCAAATCCAATTTGGTTAATCAAATATTTCATTACCAACAAATTACCGATCATGCCACTCCAAAACTATATAGACGTCTCTCTTACCCCCACTGTCCCTCTCACCCTCACTCTCACTCTCACTTTCATCAATTTTTTCTTTCTTTCTTTTTCTTTCTCGCCTTTCCTAATCTACAATGGTTTCTTCCCAAGCCACAACACGTAGAAGGAAGATTGAGATCAAGAGAGTTGAACAAAGCAACAAGCGCCACGTCACCTTCTCCAAGAGAAAGTTAGGGCTTTTCAACAAGGTCACGGAGCTCTCCATCCTCTGCCAGGCGGAAACCGCCTTAATCATCTCGTCGCAAAACGGAAAGCTTTATGCGTGCGGGTATCCGTCGCCGGATGCGGTGATCTGGCGCTTCCTCTACGGAGAAGATTCCCCGCCTCCGCAGAGGAACGACGTGCGTTTCTTGAAGAAGAAGCAAAAGGAGAACGTGGAAGCCCAAAGGGCGCAGTACGAGTCTGCTCAAGAAGCCCTCAAAGAAGAGAAGAAGCGACTCGACGAGACCAAGAAGGAAATAAACAGCGACAACAATGGCGGTTGCTTAGGGTTTTCGCAGTGGTGGGAGAATCCAATTGATGATATGGATTTGGAGGAGCTCGTCAAGTTCAAAGAATCGTTGGAACAGTTGAAGACGAACCTGATTGCAGCCACTGACAATAAGATCAACATGTTCCAACAAATGATGATGCCATCACCACTTGCTGCTCCTTCTTTAATCATGCCTCCAATGCAAACTAGGTTTTCCAATTTTAATTCAGTCTTGAATAATAATCACGGTGGATTCAGCGCTGTTTATCAACCACAACAGCAAGAATATTGGGATTGGACCCGTAATAACGTCATCAATAATAATGGAATAATTGCTAGTAGTAGTAGTAGTAACAATCTTAATCCTTTATTAGGAAGATGGGATTCTGGGAACAATGCTATTATGGTTGATGTTAATGGTAATGGGAGTAGTGGTTGTTCCTTTTTTCCGAACATTGGTTTTGGCCATTATTAACGTCAGCTCTTAGTCACATTGCTGAACCTGTTAATTATATAGTACTTTATTACCTTCAATTTCGGACGAGTTCTGGTTTTGTGAGTTTGTAATAACTTGATTCTCATATGCATTTAGTTTCTGGTTCATAAAGATATAGAAAAAAAAAATACGAGTGAAGTTTTATTTGGTTCAGAATTTTAGTTTGATTTATTTTACTTATTGCTTGCCAACAACCCTGGCCGAAACACTCAGAGGTCTATTTAGCGTATATATTCATATTTTAATATGCTTTATCTTGTTTGGATGGTGTCACTATATTTATAGAAATTGTATACTGTTATAATATTATTATAAGTGAATGTCATATGGTTAGGGCTTGTACATCATTAAACCATGAGTTAAAATAAAAAAAAGATCACCATTATATATATTGAGAATTTGAGATATTCAAGTCTATAAAAAGGCTTTAAGTAGAAAGAAATATATTGAACAAAATAAAAAGTAATGAAGATGTTTATACCTTCAAATAGATTATATATTTTTTATGATGAGTATATTATTATTAGGAGTATGATATAAAATTTTAATTATAATGAAATATATTTTTTTTTATTTTATTTTTATATCTATTTTTCTTCGGCATTTTTATACTATCTTATTTATTTAATTAAATGTTACTACATATATACGTCTCTACCTGACTACCTTTTGTATATGTTTATTTTTGGTCAGCATATTTCCACCTTCTGAAAGCATATCTGCTAAGGTTCAACGAAAGAGGATCCGATGACCTTAATAGTTTTTTTTTTTTTTTTTGGGTAAAACATCGAGGTTAAGAGTCCAAAAAAAATTATAAAGCTGAGATTAATGTGGGGATAGAAATCTTCTTGGGTGAGCACGGGTAGCGGATACCTGATTACCTATTTGAACCCGAACTGAACCAATTAAATTGGTTCTAAAATTAATGGATAATCGAGTTCAACTCGAACCAAACCGAAAGTCTTTATTAGAGATTGGTTCGAATATCGGTTTTGGGGGTGCGGAACTCGAACTAACCCGCGAACCCGATCATATATTAATTAAATAAAAAAATAAAAAATATATATATGACTTTTCCATTAGATAAAGATTATTCACTATTAATATGTTTGGATTTTAATCAGTTTAGTTTTTAATATATTTTGTGTTTAACATGTTTGGATTATTTCTATTGATGTTACATATTTATTGTACTTGTTGAATTTTTAAGATAAAAATTTGATTTTTTTTATGAATTTCAAAGTTATCGAGTATCTAATTATCCGAATCGAACCAATCCGTTCTTAATCGGTTTGGTTTAATTCGGGTACATGTACAAAAAACATAAATCCAAATCAAATCAAATCAATTATATTTTGATCAGTTCAATTCTAATTTTACCATGAACCCGAACTAAACCAACCCATGCTCACCCCTAAAACCTTCTCTACAAACAGATAAGAAAAGTTCCACAAATTAAAACTCTAAATAACACTTAAAACTCTCCCTAACCAATCAATTGTGATTGAAACTTGAAAGGCAGGTAGTAGTGATGGATTAGTATAGGCCACAATCACACTAAAGAGGAGTCAACAACATATATGACATATTAGCATCATCCAGGACCATCTTCAGTCACTAGAATTTTGCTTTCGTTAGTGGTTATTAGTATTTGTTTGAGTTGGTTTTTTAGTGAAAAAATATTAATTTATTAAAAAATTAACAATAATATATTCCTTTTAAAAAAATAAAACAAAAGAAATTTTTAATATTTATTTTTTTAAAAAATTTTAGTCAAATAAAAAATAATTTTATTAAAAATATTAAAAAAATAAAAAATAAAAAATATTTTTTTAAAAGTCAATCTAGATTTTTATTATTTATTTAATTATTATCAATTTAATTTGAACCCATCTTTACCAAAAATATTCTAATTTATTTATAACTTATATCTTGTAATTCTTGAATACGAGAAAAATATAGGAGCCAAAATAACAAAGTAAACTCAAATTCAAAAAGCAAAAACTTTAATAATTAATAAAAAAAAACAAATAAATCTCTCACCTTTTAATTAGAAACAAATTCATCCCTCAAAATTAAAAAATATAGATTAATTATCTAAATCAAGTCTCTAAAAATTTTAAAAGCAAATATTTTAGTTTCTAAAAAAATTAATACACAAATCAATCTCCAAGGTTTTTCTTTGTCAGACAAAACAGTCCTCGTCTATTTTACTTTTATTATATATCGGTTTTTATTATTATTAACTTAGCTGTATGCATGTAGATGATGACACTAGCATATTAATACACTCTTTTCGTTAGAAATAAGTAAGGTGAATAATGATATTTTAAAATCCAAATTAAAATATTTTTTAATACAAACATGCTTTTTAAAATAGGATATTTTTTATTATATTAAATATAAAAATATCAAATAATTTCGGTCTTAAATTTCTTGTAAAATAATTTTTAATAATTTTATTGAATATTATTATTATTATTATAATTATTGTTGTTATTGTTGAGTGACTCTCTCTCTCTAAAAGAATCTAATGAATAAAATTATTATTTTTTTTTTCAAAAAATATAAAAAAATTATGGTACAGTATTATTGTATAATAATAATAATAATAATAATAATAATTTTATTACGTTTTTTAATAGACAGGAACTGTTATGTCTAATAGAAAAAAATATTGAGAATTAATCTGTGTATTAATTTTTTTTAGAGATTAAAATATCCGCTTTTAAATTTCTTGAAAACTGATATGAATAATTACTATTCGAAAAATGAATTGAAAACTGATTTGTCTGACAAAAGTAAAATCTTAAAAATTGATATATATATATATATATATATATATATATATATATATATATATATTAAAAACTAAAATATCTACTTTTAAAATCTTTAAAAACTAATTTAAATAATTATTCAATATAAAATTATCTTTCACCTTTTAAACACATAACATTAGAGTCGTCCCTGTCAATTTGAGTCTAAAAAATACTAAAGTTAACTAATTAAAATCGCTATGAAGTGATAGAAGGCCATCGTAGTTCTCCCCTTCATCAGGGGGTAAAAGCAGCGTGACATGCAATGGAGGAGAGAAAAAGAAGATAACTCTGAACTTTTTTTTTTCTGTTCTATTGACATGACATAAGGTGTAACACCCTACTATACAGAGTCTTATGCTTAAGTCATAATTCAGAGATGGCAAGGTATTACGACCTCTAAAACCAAAATTTAGTACGTATAGTAGTATGAATAATTGATTATAACTAGGAGCCTTTATAGAAAAATGGGTAAACAAAAACCGTAACTCGAAAGCGCAACACTCCGATCGATAACGTAACGAACAGGAATAAGCTAACGCGAGATCATATATATAAAGAGTGTCAAAAACAGGAATATCAAGACTCAAAATCTGGCTGCGAAGATAACCAGTCCGAGCATAGCAATATATACATATAATAAAATAAGGAAAACCCCAAAGAAAACCCAAAGGGACACAAATACAGAAATCTATTCTCCAAAATCTCCTATAAGAGGAGTCATCACAGTTTGTATTATTTAATGGAGATAAAAGTATCTAAACAAGATATATAACCCAAAACAGAGTCCCGAGAACAAAGATCTTCACTAATCCAGAAGTCTCCAGCATGCCTCAACGAGAAGCCTCGTGTCCTGCATCTGAAAACCACAAAATCCGCATGGGTGAGAACCAGAGGTCCCCAGCATGGTAACAGCTTCCACATATATAATACATAATAATAGAGGAAAGCCGAAGGCAATCCTAGAACTTCCTCCAGATAATATCAAAGCTTATAAACAAGCTAAACCGTAAGTGGCAACTGACTAAAGATTCTTCAATCTAACTAATACTTCCCTTTCCAATTCCTTCAGACCTCCCAACCACCAGCAGGAGTATAATATAGCAAACACAGTTATATCAGACAAGAGATTTATAAATAGGAACAGATAAGGCATTTAGACAATTAGCAAATAATATGCAGTCAAATAGGCAATCTCAAACAATTCATGTAGTATGCTTATGATGCATGCCTGTCCCTAGTGGCTGATGATATCATCTGTCGGTTATAGAGCCAACCCGACAAGTCCTGGTAGCTAACCATTGGACTGTCCCTCTGTCGCGCATCCCCAACTCGAGTTATACTCATCATAAACTTGATCATAATCATGATCCATATCCATCACTCTAACTGGGGAATATTTACGGGGGCGAGCTCATCCGGGCCTTTCACAGTGTCCGGCCACACTTACGACATAGGGTCAAAAGAGCTTCGAGTCTCAATCTGGAGCACGTGGTAGCTAGCCACTGCTTCCTCCCAGGGAAACCCTCATCTTTGATGGTGGAAGTGCAAACATTCACAATTCATTCAACAGCATATATGCATTTATACTTAGCCATAATCATGGCTCCGCCGTAACACGGCAATAATCTAGCCATCCGGCTTACGGTTAAATCCATAACCAGCCAATTCATTAACAATTACGGCCCTTCGGCCCATGGCACAACAAGCACTTCCACCGCCATTCTCCGCATCTCACATAATCATCTTTGATCCTCATTGATCATTCATTTTTCCCTTGCTTCACTCGCAAGTTACCACATTCACTAGCCCTTTTTCTCATGCTAGGCATATCATAATGATTCAAGACATAAGTGGTGAGATCGGAGGCTTAGAAGTATGAAATTTGGTTTTTAAAACTCAAAAATCAACTTTGGGATGAAAACAGGGCCACGCGTACGCGCACTCCACGCGCACGCGCGGATGGCCAAAAACTCATCGACGCGCAAGCGTCATACGCGCGAACGCGCGGGTTGAAAAATATCCAAACGGCGCGAAAGCGTCAGCCACGCGTACGCGTGGGTGCTCTTGCGCCCAAGCATCACAAAACTGGCACAATTCTGGCACAACTCTTTGGAAAATAGCTGGGCATATGGCGCAGCGCATCGACGCGCCCGCGCACACCACGCGCACGCGTGGATGGTGCTTCCTGGAAGAATGGCGTGCACGCGCCAAGTGCGCCTACGCGCAGAGGGTTATTCTGCTAAAAATTTTCTAAGTTAAAAGCTGCAGAATTCACAGATTCAACCCCCAATCTTCCGACGGTCATAACTCTCTCATTTTAAATCATTTTTCACCCGTTCTTCGAACGGCATGGACATCCCGGATCCAATTTCATTTCTAAATAGATTTGGCACAAATTAGAGATCCGTAGTCCAGGTTATATCCCGTCAAAGTATGACCAAAAACCACGTTTTCATACAAAACCACAAAGTGTCATTTTCAAAACAAGCCACTTTCAACTCTTTTCAAAATCAATCAAAACATGCCAATTTCAACCCTTTTCTTTGAAATCATTCAAAATGTACCAAAATCAACAACAAGCCATCCTCAACTCACACATTGACACTTTACCAAAATTTCCAAAACCACATCCAACCATTTTAACACTTCTCAATCAAATGGCTAAAGGACAAACACAATATCATGTCATACATCCTTCCTCATCCCAATTTCCAATAATTCCATTTCCAATCAACCATCATTATACATAATCATCATCATACTCACCATCAACATGGTACCACCCATCAATTCAACCTCAATCATCTATCAAGTATATATCACAACATGCATTTCTCATATATCACACAATCAAGGCATCAATATTCATAATCACATATATGATCACATCATATATCTCAACCATTCAACAACATCAACAATTCAATGCCTATCTTAGGGCCTTTAGCCTAAGTATTTCCTACCACATTACATATTAGATACGGGAAACCGAAACCATACCTTAGCCGATTTCCCACGCTCAACCGGAGCACTTCCAAACCACTTGTCCACAAGCACTCAAGGTATCAACACCTCCAAGAACAGATTTTATCACACAAAACCCTCTTCCAAGCTTTCCAAAATCACCAATCAAGCTCCACTATTCACATATACACAACCTAAGCCACAATCATCATATCCATACACAACATCTCAATACCCAAACATCATAGAACAATAATTTACACTAGGGTTGAGAATCTTACCACACCCAAGGTCCAAGGAGACAAGATTAACCTTCTCCTTCAAGAGAGTTGGGTCCTTTAACATCAAAGAGCCCAAACTCTCAACATTTTTGCTCATGAAACTCGAAATCAAAGCTGGAAATTCGAAGGGCAAAACGTGGCTTACCTCAAGATTGATTGTATGGGTTTTGTAGAGCTCTCCGCGGTGAATGCGTGGCCACAAACGGTGCGGCAATCGGAGCTCTAGATCAAAAGTTATGGTGGTTTGAAGATCAACCAAGGGAGAGAACTTGAGAGAGTATTCTTCCCTCCATGGCCTCCATTTCAGCGTGAATGAGAGTGTTGTGAGGAGAGAGAGTGCTGAAAACTAGGGTTTTGGTTTAGTTTAGTTGGGCCAAGGGCCCACTTTGGGTCCGGTTGGACCCGTTTGGCCCGTTCGATCCAATCTTAGTCCGATTTCTATAAAATTAGTACCGAAACTCTCGTCTCAATCTCCTCTATCATATTTAGCCATAAAAATCACATTTTTGGCTTTCTAGAGTAAATTCTCATTTATGAGTTAATTAGCCATTAATTAACCGGGTCTTACATTCTACCCACCTAATTGAGAATTTTGCCCACAAAATTCAAATCCAATTACCTGAGAATAAGTGCGGATAATCCGTTCGCATCTCCGACTCAAGTTCCCAAGTGTGTTCCTCAACACTGCCTCGACTCCAAGCCACTTTGACTAATGAAACCTCTTTTTCACGTAACCGTTTGATACTAGTATCATCAATTCTGACTGGAGCCACTGGAAGCGTTAAATCTTCTCTTAACTGAACCGATTCAGGTTCTAACACATGGCTAGCATCAGGAGTGTACTTCCGAAGCTGCGACACGTGAAACACATCGTGCAGGTTCGAAAGATGAGGTGGTAGAGCCACCCGATATGCCACCGGTCCAATCCTCTCTAGGATCTGAAATGGACCAATGTATCGAGGATTCAACTTCTTTGCTTTAATCGCCCTACCTACTCCTGTGGTTGGAGTAACCTTCAGGAAAACATGATCTCCTCCCTCAAATTCTAAGGGCTTTCGCCTCTGATCGGCATAACTCTTTTGACGACTCTGCGCCACAAGCATCCTATCACGGATTTTCTTAACTTGATCAGTGGTTGATGATTGGATTTTTGACGGTTTAGAATTTCACAAATGAATTCTCGTTGCAAGTATAGTTTCTAAACCAATCACTAATCCTTTCATACAAAAAGTTGTTTGTCACTAGTACAAACCCCTAAAATTTATAAACCGAAGTATTGGACCTCGGGTCGTTCTCCCTAGGAATTGTAATGAAGTGTCTTGTTATTGGTTGTGAGTTATTTTGGGGTTTTGGATAAGAAGCATGAAAAGTAAATGGCAATGAAAATAAACTAACAACTATAAAAGGCTCTTGGCAAGGTGTGAGAACTAGAAGTCCTATCCTAGCTATCCTTCTCAATTGTGATGAGAATTGTTCATTGCTACCACTTAGTTAACCCTTACTAATTAAAGGAAAGTCAAGTGGATGAATTGACTTGAGCCACAAGTCCTAGCCAACTCCCAAGGAAAGACTAGCTTTAGTGCACTCCAAACCAATTAGCAATCTCTCCAATTATCAATCAACAAAGGAATTAGATAACTCAAGTATCACTAATTACTCTACCTAGGCCAAGAGGAACAAAATCTACACTAAAACTAAAAGAGACATTTCAACAAACACATAAAGTGCAATAGAAGTAAACATTATTAATTGCAAGAATTAAAGGAATCTACAACTACAAAGGTAAGAGATCAACAATAGAAGAACAAAGAAGATACATTTATTATGAATTACCTCTTATTGAATTGAAAGAAAATGGGATGAACAATACTAGATCTACAACAAAGTATAAGAACAACATGAAGGAAATTGCAATAAAAGAATGGAAAAAGAATCAATGTCACTACAAGGAATTGAGATGTAGAAGTAGAAGAACATGAATCTAAATCTAGACCTAAGAACTAAACCTAATCCTAATCCTAATTCTAGAGAGAAGTGAGAGCTTCTCTCTCTAAAACCCTAAAATTCAAGTGATTAGTTAGTTGGAAGTGATGTTATAGTATGATTCATGTCTTCCCCTTAATCCTTCATCCTTTTATCCCTTTCCCTTAGCAATTTGGCGCCAAAAATGGGTTCAGAAACCCTCTCAAATCGCCAGGCACGTGCTGCATTAATGAGGCCATGTGCCATCATTGGCGCGTGCGCGCATGGTACGCGTGCGCGTCCCTGGTCGATTCTGCAATGTGCGCGTGAGCGCCTTGTGCGCGTGCGCGTGCATGGCTGTCTTTGCTTCTTTTTTGACTTTTTATGCTTCTCTCCGCTTGTATGCTTCTTTCCTTGCTTCCTTTGATCCATGCCTAGCCTATTTCAATCCTGGACTTACTAGCAAACACATCAAGGCATCTTATGGAATCAAAGAAGAACTAGAATTCATCAAAATAAGGCTTAAAAAGCATGTTCTCACACTTAAGCACGAATATGGGAGAGATAACAAAACCATGCTAATTCTTAGGCTAAATGTGACAAAAGGTTATCAGAATACTCTAAATTCAATGCAAAACAAACCGTCAAATTCAGGTTTGTCAGTGGTCTCAGCTATCATTTCCGGCCCCAACAAGCCTTTCTCTCCAGCTTCATACCAACATAGCGGAGATTGACATTTCCTTCCATACAATGCCTCATACGGAGCCATTCCGATGCTCGCATGGTAATTATTATTGTATGCAAACTCCACTAACGGCATATACCGATCCCAACTCGCCGGTTGGTCCAAAACACAAGCTCTCAACATATCTTCTAGGGTTTGGATCGTCCTCTCGGATTGACCATCTGTTTGAGGATGGTAAGCTGTACTCAAGCTTAATCGGGTTCCAAAAGCTTTCTGAAATGCACCCCAGAACCTCGAAGTGAAACGAGGATCTCTATCAGAGATTATAGTAGCATGTACACCATGGAGTCTCACAATCTCCTTTATGTATAACCGCGCTAGCTTCTCAAGGGTGTAAGTCATCCGAATGGGCAAAAAGTGAGCTGACTTCGTCAGTCGGTCCACAATCACCCAGATAGCATCAAAACCAGTCCTAGTCCTTGGCAATCCCGACACAAAGTCCATTGCAATACTTTCCCATTTCCATTGCGGAACCTCTAAAGGTTGCAACATCCCGGAAGGTCTTTGATGTTCAATCTTTACCTTTTGACAAGTTAAGCACTTTGAAACAGATTCCGCCACATCATTCTTCATACCCGGTCACCAAAACATCGCCTTTAAATCATGGTACATCTTAGTACTTCCCGAGTGAATGGAGAATTCGCTTTTGTGTGCCTCCTTTAAGATATCTTGCCTCAAAGTACCAACATCCGACACAATGATCCTACCCTTGAATCTCCATAACCCATCTTTTTCTTCTGACACTCTCCACTGTTTTCCTTGTTCGATAGCCGGTAACACCTTCCATAACGCTTCATCATTCTCATGAGCCTTTAGGAGTTCGGACTTAAAGTCACTTGAGATTTCTAATCGGCTCAAACACAAGGTTCCGGATACTTCTCGAACACCAATTTTTAGACTCTCGAATCCCTTGAGCAACTTCTCCTCTTGAAGCATCATCCAAGCTGCATATAACGACTTTCGACTTAACGCATCCACCACTACATTTGCCTTTCCTGGATGGTAATTCAACTCAAAGTCGTAGTCTTTCAATAATTCCATCCACCTCCTCTGCCTCATATTAAGCTCTTTCTGATCAAAGAGATATTTCAAGCTCTTGTGATCGGAGAAGACTTGGAACTTAACCCCATAGAGATAATGCCTCCACACTTTCAAGGCAAACACAACCGCAGCGAGTTTCAAATCGTGCGTAGGGTAACTAACTTCGTGAGATCTCAACTGTCGTGAGGCATACGCCACCACATTATGATGCTGCATCAGCACGCACCCTAGACCCTTTAACGAGGCATCACAGTACACCTCAAAAGGCTCGTTCGGCTCAGGTAACACTAACACAGGTGCAGTGGTCAACTTTTTCTTCAATGCCTGAAAGCTCTCCTCGCACTCAGGAGTCCAAACAAACGGAGTGTCTTTGCGAGTTAACTTTGTCAACGACAAGGCTAATTGCGAAAAGCCCTTGATGAACCTTCGGTAATAGCCAGCTAGACCCAGAAAACTCCTTATCTCAGTTACTGTGGTTGGTTGCCTCCAATCCATCACAGCTTCTACCTTGGTTGGATCTACGGCTATTTCCTTCTTACTCACCACGTGACCCAAAAACTTCACTTCATCCTTCCAAAACTCACACTTAGACAGTTTTGCATAGAGTTTCTTCTCCTTTAGAATTTGCAACACGGTCCTCAAGTGTTCCAGATGCTCTTCTTTAGTCTTGGAGTAAATTAGTATGTCGTCAATGAAGACAACAACGAATTTATCCAGAAACGGACAGAACACTCTATTCATGTAATCCATAAACACTGCAGGAGCGTTCGTCAACCCAAAAGACATTACAGTATACTCGTAATGACCATAACGAGTCCTGAAAGCGGTCTTAGGGATATCCTCACCCCTCACCCTTATCTGGTGATAACCGGATCACAAATCGATCTTAGAGAAAACCCCAGCTCCTTATAACTGATCCATGAGATCATCAATCCTCGGCAATGGGTACTTATTCTTTATGGTGACCTTGTTCAGCTGCCTGTAATCCACACAGAGTCGCATACTTCCATCTTTCTTCTTTACCAGTAACACTGGAGCACCCCTCGGGAAAACACTTGGTCGGATAAAGTTCTTACCCAACAATTCCTCTAACTGAGACTTTAGCTCGGCCATCTCTAACGGTGACATCCTATAAGGAGCACTTGAGATTGGTCCCGCCCTAGGCACCAACTCAATAGCAAACTCGACCTCTTGGTTAGGTGAAAATTCCTCAATATCATCAGGAAACACTTCCGGAAACTCACACACTACCGTAATATGATCCAACCTCTGATCATCACCCGAAACACCAGCGGTTAACAACAGGATACCCTGACATTCGAATCCAGAACAGTTCACCATCATCGAATTTAAGTAATAATTATTCACCACGACCGGCCCTTCTGTATCTTCCGGCATAAAGTACACCGACTTTGTAGAACAATCAAGCAGGACATGGTTCTCAGATAACCAGTCCAATCCCAAGATAAGATCAAGACCGATCATCGGTAAGCAGATTAAATTATGGACAAAATCACGCTGCTTGAACCTAAACGAAACTCTCGGGCATCCTAGCCTAGTTACCATGGCTTCATGGGTAGCATTATACACTTTTAAGTCATAACATAAGGTTACGATCTTCAATCCTAACTCATGGGCTTTCTCAAATGCAATGAATGAATGCGATGCTCCCGAATCAAATAAAGCATTTAAAGTTTGACCATCCATTTCACAGTTACCTCGAATGAGTGTCTCGGATCCCTCTGCATCCACAGCTGAGGTGGTGAACACCCGACCAGTCTGTTGTGCTTTACCAGCACCTTGCTTTTGCTTCTCCGGACAACTTGCGGCTTTATGCCCCGCCTTTCCACAATTGTAGTACAAACCCCATCCGGCCTTGCATGGTACTCCCGGATGGTGACTTCCACACCTAGTACAAGCTTGATCATTCTGAGGCTGTTTCCCAAACCTTTTCCCTTGGGGGTAGTTGTTGTTGGGCCTCCTAAAAGAACCTCCCTTTTTGAAAGGCGGACCTCTAGGTGCAAAGCTCTTCCCTCGGTTTTGTAGAAATGATCCTTTGTGACTCCCTTTCTCAGTGGTTGCCCTCTTCACACACTCCTCAGTAACCCTACACTTGTTCACCAATTCGGAGAAAGTCCTAATCTCCATTGGTCCCACTGAACTGAAAATATCACTCCGGAGTCCTCCTTCGTACTTAACACACTTCCATTCCTCATATTCCACCGGAGTCCCTTGACACATACGAGAGAATCTAAACAGCTCCTCAAACTTGTCAGTATACTCAGATACGGACATAGTACCATGCTTCAGCTGCAACAATTCAAGCTCCTTGGCCGTCCTAGCAGAAGTCGGAAAGTACTTCTTATAGAACTCCTCTTGGAAGACATCCCAGGTGATATAATCATCACCCTGCTGCAGGAGGCGTCGGATTCCTTGCCACCAATGCGACGCTTCGCCAGTGAGCAAATAGGTAGCGAACTCCACACGCTGCCCTTCAGGTACCAGCTGCGCTTGCAGTGCTCGTTCCATAGCCTGAAACCACGTATCGGCTTCAGTCGGGCTAGTAGTTCTCTTGAACTTCGGTGGATTAACCTTCAAAAAGTTCGCCAGTGTCATCGGGCCCTGAACTCCACCTCCGTCATTACCATGGTTGTTCATCTGTTGGCCAAGAGCCTCAGCAGTGGCTTGCATAGCAGCAGCCATGTTCTCCAACGCAGTCATAAAGTTCACCGGGTCATTAGGGTTAGTCTCCGGCGCACGAGCATTAGTACGACCTCTCCCACGGCCTCTACCACATCCACGAGGTGCCATCTGGTTCCTATACACACCAAACAATCGATATTAAGTTGATCAGTCTCAATATCGGAAGTCTAGTGCTTCAAAGTCCCAAATGCATGCTCATGAACGTTTATGCCAATTATATCAAGCAGATATACTAATAGCACATGACACATATACAGAGAATGCACAGAAGCATAGTCAGTCCATTCCTCAGGTTCTACAGGAACGAACTGCTCTGATACCATAATGTAACACCCTACCGTACAGAGTCTTATGCTTAAGTCATAATTCAGAGATGGCAAGGTATTACGACCTCTAAAACCAAAATTTAGTACGTATAGTAGTATGAATAATTGATTATAACTAGGAGCCTTTATAGAAAAATGGGTAAACAAAAACCGTAACTCGAAAGCGCAACACTCCGATCGATAACGTAACGAACAGGGATAAGCTAACGCGAGATCATATATATAAAGAGTGTCAAAAACAGGAATATCAAGACTCAAAATCCGGCTGCAAAGATAACCGGTCCGAGCATAGCAATATATACATATAATAAAATAAGGAAAACCCCAAAGAAAATCCAAAGGGACACAAATACAGAAATCTATTCTCCAAAATCTCCTATAAGAGGAGTCATCACAGTTTGTATTATTTAATGGAGATAAAAGTATCTAAACAAGATATATAACCCAAAACAGAGTCCCGAGAACAAAGATCTTCACTAATCCAGAAGTCTCCAGCATGCCTCAACGAGAAGCCTCGTGTCCTGCATCTGAAAACCACAAAATCCGCATGGGTGAGAACCAGAGGTCCCCAGCATGGTAACAGCTTCCACATATATAATACATAATAATAGAGGAAAGCCGAAGGCAATCCTAGAACTTCCTCCAGATAATATCAAAGCTTATAAACAAGCTAAACCGTAAGTGGCAACTGACTAAAGATTCTTCAATCTAACTAATACTTCCCTTTCCAATTCCTTCAGACCTCCCAACCACCAGCAGGAGTATAATATAGCAAACACAGTTATATCAGACAAGAGATTTATAAATAGGAACAGATAAGGCATTTAGACAATTAGCAAATAATATGCAGTCAAATAGGCAATCTCAAACAATTCATGTAGTATGCTTATGATGCATGCCTGTCCCTAGTGGCTGATGATATCATCTGTCGGTTATAGAGCCAACCCGACAAGTCCTGGTAGCTAACCATTGGACTGTCCCTCTGTCGCGCATCCCCAACTCGAGTTATACTCATCATAAACTTGATCATAATCATGATCCATATCCATCACCCTCACTGGTGAATATTTACGGGGGCGAGCTCATCCGGGCCTTTCACAGTGCCCGACCACACTTACGACATAGGGTCAAAAGAGCTTCGAGTCTCAACCTGGAGCACGTGGTGGCTAGCCACTGCTTCCTCCCAGGGAAACCCTCATCTCCGATGGTGGAAGTGTAAACATTCACAATTCATTCAACAGCATATATGCATTTATACTTAGCCATAATCATGGCTCCGCCGTAACACGGCAATAATCTATCCATCCGGCTTACGGTTAAATCCATAACCACCCAATTCATTAACAATTACGGCCCTTCGGCCCATGGCACAACAAGCACTTCCACCGCCATTCTCCGCATCTCACATAATCATCTTTGATCCTCATTGATCATTCATTTTTCCCTTGCTTCACTCGCAAGTTACCACATTCACTAGCCCTTTTTCTCATGCTAGGCATATCATAATGATTCAAGACATAAGTGGTGAGATTGGAGGCTTAGAAGTATGAAATTTGGTTTTTAAAACTCAAAAATCAACTTTGGGATGAAAACAGGGCCACGCGTACGCGCACTCCACGCGCACGCGCGGATGGCCAAAAACTCATCGACGCACAAGCGTCATACGCGCGAACGCGCGAGTTAAAAAATATCCAAACGGCGCGCAAGCGTCAGCCACGCGTACGCATGGGTGCTCTTGCGCCCAGGCACAAAACTGGCACAATTCTGGCACAACTCTCTGGAAAATAGCTGGGCATATGGCGCAGCGCATCGATGCGCCCGCGCACATCACGCGCACGCGTGGATGGTGCTTCCTGGAAGAATGGCGCGCACGCGCCAAGTGCGCCTACGCGTAGAGGGTTATTCTGCTAAAAATTTTCTAAGTTAAAAGCTGCAGAATTCACAGATTCAACCCCCAATCTTCCGACGGTCATAACTCTCTCATTTTAAATCATTTTTCACCCGTTCTTCGAACGGCATGGACATCCCGGATCCAATTTTATTTCTAAACGGATTTGGCACAAATCAGAGATCTATAGTCCAGGTTATGTCCCGTCAAAGTATGCCCAAAAACCACGTTTTCATACAAAACCACAAAGTGCCATTTTCAAAACAAGCCACTTTCAACTCTTTTCAAAATCAATCAAAACATGCCAATTTCAACCCTTTTCTTTGAAATCATTCAAAATGTACCAAAATCAACAACAAGCCATCCTCAACTCACACATTGAAACTTTACCAAAATTTCCAAAACCACATCCAACCATTTTAACACTTCTCAATCAAATGGCTAAAGGACAAACACAATATCATGTCATACATCCTTCCTCATCCCAATTTCCAATAATTCCATTTCCAATCAACCATCATTATACATGATCATCATCATACTCACCATCAACATGGTACCACCCATCAATTCAACCTCAATCATCCATCAAGCATATATCACAACATGCATTTCTCATATATTACACAATCAAGGCATCAATATTCATAATCACATATATGATCACATCATATATCTCAACCATTCAACAACATCAACAATTCAATGCCTATCTTAGGGCCTCTAGCCTAAGTATTTCCTACCACATTACTTATTAGATACGGAAAACTGAAATCATACCTTAGCCGATTTCCCACGCTCAACCGGAGCACTTCCAAACCACTTGTCCACAAGCACTCAAGGTATCAACACCTCCAAGAACATATTTTATCACAAAAAACCCTCTTCCAAGCTTTCCAAAATCACCAATCAAGCTCCAATATTCACATATACATAACCTAAGCCACAATCATCATATCCATATACAACATCTCAATACCCAAACATTATAGAACAACAATTTACACTAGGGTTGAGAATTTTACCACACCCAAGGTCCAAGGAGACAAGATTAACCTTCTCCTTCAAGAGAGTTGGGTCCTATAACATCAAAGAGCCCAAAATCTCAACATTTTTGCTCATGAAACTCGAAATCAAAGCTGGAAATTCGAAGGGCAAAACGTGGCTTACCTCAAGATTGATTGTATGGGTTTTGTTGAGCTCTCCGCGGTGAACGCGTGACCGCAAACGGTGCGGCAATCGGAGCTCTAGATCAAAAGTTATGGTGGTTTGAAGATCAACCAAGGGAGAGAACTTGAGAGAGTGTTCTTCCCTCCATGGCCTCCATTTCAGCGTGAATGAGAGTGTTGTGAGGAGAGAGAGTACTGAAAACTAGAGTTTTGGTTTAGTTTAGTTGGGCCAAGGGCCCACTTTGGGTCCGGTTGGACCGGTTTGGCCCGTTCGGTTTAATCTTGGTCCGATTTCTATAAAATTAGTACCGAAACTCTCGTCTCAATCTCCTCTATCATATTTAGCCATAAAAATCACATTTTTGGCTTTCTAGAATAAATTCTCATTTATGGATTAATTAGCCATTAATTAACCGGGTCTTACATAAGGCACCTAGCATATAAATTTTAAATTTTTATAAATGATGGAGATACGATACATAAATAAAATATAAAATATAAAATATGAATATTTTTAAGTAAATTATAGTGATATTACGATATTTTATTAATATTAAAATTTAAATTAATTTTTTGAATATTTTGAATATTTTTAATTATATAAAATATTTTAAAATATATGTTAAGAATAAAATTGGACACACTGATTATATATGATCGTATTTAATTAAGTGTGTCTAAGTTTGGCTAAAAAAAGTTATTTTTTATTAAAGCACAATTAGCATACACAAGTATTTTAGATGAGTGTTATTGAGTGTCGTGCCTAAAATATTTATTTAAATCTGAAGGTAAATTAATTATCGGCGAATTTATTGCCGAATTTATTTAATAAATTCGCCAGTAATTCTGACAGTACCTAGTGTTTTTCTTGTAGTAAAACATTCTAATATCACCCTTGTGTCTATTGTCCTATAAAGTGGCGGAACTAGAAATTTCGTAAGAAGGGGCTAAATGAGTGAATTATTTTTATTTTTGACATTTTTACCTTAATTTAAATTATCTAACAAAAGGAAAATTAATTGCATATATGTTATTTATTAAAAAAATTAAACTTATTGGACAATAACAAATAATTTTAAAAACACAAATAAATACCAAGACTAAAAAATAAAAAGAAAAGTTATTGACTTACTTTATTATGTTTTGTTCCAAGTCTCATTTAAAAATAATTCTGTTGAGTTTTTTTTTTCATTTAAGCCTTACGGTCTTTGAACATTTTTTTTTCACTATCTGAGTATGGCCATGGATTTGTTACTCCCACATTTTTGTAGGAGTATCATTAACCTGCATCAAAATAATTACAAAATATACCCCATTTTTTTTTAAAAAAATTATTAATTACATTTTAACCCCTCAAATTATTGATTTTTAACTTTTCTTCCTTTCCCTTTTTTTGGGTACAAAAAACTGATAGAGATTAGAGTTCTTGGAGAGCATCAACCAGATTGAAGCCTTTTTTTCCTTCCCTAACTCTGCCCTCACTCTCCCCTTTCCTTAGAGTTCTTGAAAAACCCTAACTCTGCCCTCCCTTTTCTTTTTTATTTTAGATACAGGGGCATTCAGAGAAGAGAAGCAGCTAGGGTTTTTATCCAACTTCAATCCCTGCCATTCTCATTCTCTTCCTCTGCTGCAAATTTCCGCGACCTGCTTCCTTCAATATTTGGAGATTGATTTCCCCATCATCAGGTAGCTTTTTCTTGCCTTGTAATGATTCAACTCTTAACCTGCAAAGAGCTTGAAAAATTATCCTCGTTTTAGCTTTTTATTGTTATATTTTAATCTCTCTTGTCCATTCTCTCATTTCTGGATTCTTTTTCTTCTAATGTTTCATGTATTCAGTCTTCATTGGAGCTTGATCATTATTTGTATTCCGGATAAAGGTGATGAATCAGGGCCAATCATACTTCATCTGGATTCTTTGAGTTTTCACTCTAACAGATCACTATTTAATAACATCAAAAGGTTAGGATGAAGTAGCACTTGATTTATTGTATACCATATATGTGACATATCTAGTTCAATTGTACTCTGGTTATTTGTTCTTAAACATATCACAGCTTCCATATCTTGTGACTTTACTACCATCCTATGTTACAAGTAGGTATTTTTCTTATGTTGTTGTAACTTGTAAGCATATATATAGATTAATGTAAAATTGACCTCACCATTATTTTATATTATTCATTCAACTTGGCCCAGTATTCTTAAAATGTATAGTTACAAACAAGCTAGCTAAATTCAAAAGTATATTTATAGAGAAAATCAAGTGTCACAAAATGGTCCTCTGACCTTGTATCTTAATGACATGATACAAGTTTGAAAACTTAAAACATATGTAGATTTTACAGTTTGAATGAAAGGATTGAAATAATGAATAGTTATTAATTATTATAAGGCTTGTAATGTTGTTGTATTTAATGACGCCACTAAACATGGTTTGTCTAAAATAGTTGTCATGTTGTTCCAAGTCATTAGCAATTAAGAACCCTAAGATTCCAAACACAATACTTTTAATAAATAAATTTCCTCACATCCATGTTCTATGGATTTGAGTACCTCTCTCTGTAAATTTGACACCACGCTATACAAATTGCCAAAACCTCTTCTGTGTACTTGATGAATTGCCACAACCACCTTTTTGAGTTTTTCTTCTTTCTTCTGAAAATAACACTGCTTTTTCCTCTTATTAGCACTTTGATCTCACTCAGAACATGAAAAAAAGGGTTGTTACTTGCTAAAAACTACTTTTATTTAAAACTACGACATAGGAGGCGTCTCGGCCCATCTCTTCGCTGTCTTCCAAGGTTTCCTGAAGATGTTAGCAGGCATTGACACAAACTATAAGAAAAAGCAATATTTGTAACCAAAAAAATTGTTACAAAAAATCAAAATTTTAAAACAAAAGAATTTTGTAACAAAAAAAGGGGCCGTTGCAGTATGCCCCGTTACAAAAAGTTTTTGTAACAAAAAACGAAACTGTTACAATTCAAAATGATATTTTATAACAAATTTTTATGATACAAAAAACCAGAAGTCATTACAAAAGTGGTAACAAATTTTGATCTTCAAGGTATTTTTGGTGACAATCTATTTTTTCCTATCATAAAATTTTGTTACAAAATGTAACTTAATTTTGTAACATTTCTTTCTTTAGTTACAAAATACTATTTATTTTGTAATATTTTTTTTTAATACAAATTACACACATAATTTATCAGATTATATTATTTTTTAATTAAAAAATATATTAACTAATTTACTCAACAAGTTAACATTTATATAATATATAATAATATAGATAGTTCAAATATCTTTCATTAACTAAGATTGTTTTATAAATCTTCAACATATAAACTTTAAAGTACAAACTAACAAGATACATTGAAGAACCCTAATGAACTAGATAGATACATAGGACAAGAAAAACAAGAAATTATAAATCTCCAAAATGTAAACTACAAATTACAAACTCCATCATGTTCATACAGCTCCTTGCTCCTTTCTCATTTCTCATGGAGAAGTTCTAATAAGTGCCACACACCTGAAAATCTTAAATAAAAAAATAATAATATAAATTGTCTAAGAAAATCTTAAATAAATTGAAATGCCATACAAGAACAGGAAAATCTTAAATAATGCAGACTCACTCTAAGAAGTAATTAAGAACTTAGTATTTAGAAAGGGAACGAATACATTGTATTGCAAATATGAGTTTAGATATAGTGTCAAGTATTGAAACCGAACTGCATGCATGAAGAAACAGAAATTCAGCACAAAGTATGAAGGTACATGAAACTAAAATCCATCCAATAACTACTAAGCTGCAACCACCACAGAATTCAACACAATCATGATTTGAAATGCAATAAAAAAAAGTAGCTCAATATAATATAATGACTAACAGTCAATGAACTTACAAGTATACAAGGCACTGCATCCCAAGTAAGGAACATTCTTCATATTCAAAAGGAATTTCTGAATCAAGCTTGGAAGAAGCACCCAATTTTATAAAAATAGAATTGGTTCATATCAATTATAATTAAAACACTTTGATTCCTGTTCACACCACATGATCATTATTCATTGCATCAACTAATCCTTCTTCCTTTTCTTTTTAATTTTTCTCTCATATAAAACTTCAATATATAACTGGTGCACGAAATTGTGATCTCCAGGCTCGAACAAATCCTGGTAATGGCTCCAAAGCTTAGTGCTCTGATCTTAATTCATAATTGTCACAACTTCGATACAACTAACCAGCAAGTGCACTGGGTCGTCCAAGTAATACCTTACGTGAGTAAGGGTCGAATCCCACGGAGATTGTTGGTATGAAGCAAGCTATAGTCACCTTGTAAATCTCAGTCAGGCAGATATAAAGTGATAATGTTGTTTTCGAATATTATATAGTAAAATAGGGATAGAGATACTTATGTAAATCATTGGTAGGAATTTCAGATAAACGAATGGAGATGCTTCTCATTCCTCGGAACCTCTGCTTTCCTGCTATCTTCATCCAGTCAGTCTTACTCCTTTCCATGGCTGGCTTTATGCAAGGACATCACCGTTGTCAGTGGCTACATCCCCTCCTCTCAGTGAAAGATATGCTCACATGCTCTGTCACAGCACGGCCAATCATCTGTCGGTTCTCGATCATGCTGGAATAGGATTCACCCTCCTTTTGCGTCTGTCACTAACGCCCAGCACTCGCGAGTTTGAAGCTCGTCACAGTCATTCAGTCATTGAATCCTACTCGGAATACCACAGACAAGGTTTAGACTTTCCGGATTCTCTTGAATGCTGCCATCATTCTAGCTTACGCCACGAAGATTCTGGTTAGGAGATCTAAGAGATACTCATTCTAGCTTAATTCATGTAGAACAGAAGTGTTTGTCAGGCACGCGTTCATAAGGGAGAATGGTGATGAGCGTCACACATAATCATCACCTTCATCACGTTCTTGGGTGCGAATGGATATCTTAGAAGCGAAATAAGATGAATTGAATAGAAAACAGTAGTACTTGCATTAATCTTTGAGGAACAGCAGAGCTCCACACCTTAATCTATGGAGTGTAGAAACTCTACCGTTAAAAATACATAAGTGAAGGTCCAGGCATGGCCGAGATGGCCAGCCCCCATGGTCTAAGAACAATGCGTTCAAAGATGATCCTAAGATCCTAAGATGATCAAAAGATGCCTAATACAATAGTAAAAGGTCCTATTTATAATAAACTAGCTACTAGGGTTTACATGAGTAAGTAATTGATGCATAAATCCACTTCCGGGGCCCACTTGGTGTGTGTTTGGGCTGAGCTTAAGTGTTGCACGTGCAGAGGCCATTTGTGGAGTTGAACGCCAGTTTCTGTGCCAGTTTGGGCGTTCAGCTCTGGTTTTGGATCCTTTTCTGGCGCTGGACGCCAGATTTGGGCAGAAGGCTGGCGTTGAACGCCAGTTTACGTCGTCTATTCTTGGCCAAAGTATGGACTATTATATATTGCTGGAAAGCCCTGGATGTCTACTTTCCAACGCAATTGGAAGCGCACCATTTCGAGGTCTGTAGCTCCAGAAAATCCACTTTGAGTGCAGGGAGGTCAGAATCCAACAGCATCAGCAGTCCTTTTTCAACCTCTGAATCTGATTTCTGCTCAAGTCCCTCAATTTCAACCAGAAAATACCTGAAATTACAGAAAAACACACAAACTCATAGTAAAGTCCAGAAATGTGAATTTAACATAAAAACTAATGAAAACATCCCTAAAAGTAACTAGATCCTACTAAAAACATACTAAAAACAATGCCAAAAAGCGTATAAATTATCCGCTCATCAATAACAGAACTAACACTTTTCTCTCAATGTTACCAATTCATGAGAGATACAAAGAATCTTCAACAAAATTAATCAAAACATGCTAGTGTCAGTGGATGGTGCTACTATATGTTCCTTTATTAGTTTATTAGTTTAGAGTTTTAACCCTTTATAATAGATTTAACTAAACCTCAATCTTCTTTTAATTATAAGTTGATAGTTTCTATATACAAAGCCATCAATAATTATTAATTAATGTGCCAGAAATATGATATTAATTAAAAATAATAGTAATAAAAAGAAGTGATGCACTCATCACAAGGACACTTGCAGATTTTTATTTTATATTATTTTTTTCTAAATGGCATGCAACACATTTCTTTTCTAAAAAAATAGTTTAAGCTTTTAAAAGAATTGGCTCATACCAATTATATTCTAAGTTCTAACATGAAATCCTCAAACTACTTAATCTTTTGTTTTAGACCTATTAACAAGTTGAGATGCTGAAAATTAATATGTAAATAAAAAATAAAGAACTTCTGGCATCTTGAGGTTCAAATTTTCAGAGCTCTGATCAATAGACGTTTTCACATCAATGTCAACATAAGTATTAGGAAAGACAAGAAGCTAAAGAATGACCCTAATAACATCAGTATAATTATCTACATACTACTGAAAAAGTAAATGCTTATAACTAGTTTACTGGGCTTCATTATAGCATTACAAGACATAGCTCTCAGTTGAAATATGTTTGCGTTTATTGAATGATGTTATTATTTAATGGATTTTTAAAAGGGGATTTTAGTAAAGCACATTATCAAATAAAAGAAAGGTATTATAAGAGCTCTCAATAGAGAAATTGAGAAACTAAGAAGAACCGAGACACCTTACCTGTAAAACTTGACAGTTTTCCAGTGTGCTTTTCTCATCTTGTAGTTCACAAAATATTCCAAATAAAGAATAAGCAAACAGAACAGTAATAATTGAGTTAGTAAAACATTAATCTTTAAAATTTTTCTTTCTTTGATTGTGGGGGGTGTTTTAAGTGATGATTTTCCTTTCTTTGGAATGGATAATTATAAATATATAATCCTCCAAGACTTATGGTACTTTAAAATGTTCATACAAATGGATAGTTAGATAGGGATTTGGAGGATCACATTAAAAAAGCCCTCCCTATCTAATCCCCAGACTTCCAAATAAGATAATGGTTTATTATATGTAGATGCAAGTTTTGATTAAATGTACTCCCACCAAAAGATAAATCTAGAAAAGTTAAGCTATTGTAATTCATCAAAAGAAGCAAACACCAGTTTCCATTGAAGTTTCATATCCATTAATGCTAAATTACTAAATTACAAGTAATAATTTGAAGTTCCAATAATACTAAATTACTAATCAGATCAAGTAAAAAAAACAAGTAACAAATCAGAAAAAAAAACTACACAGAACAATAAACAACAGCCCTAATATTCACAAGTTCTGATAATCAAAAACAATATCCTTAATCAGAAGTTCTAATAAATTAAATCCTAGACTTCCATGACATTCATAAATTAAAACAGTTAATTTCAAAATAAAATCCCCTACCTTAATTAGCCAAAACTTGGTAATTAAACGCAACAAACCATTCGTTTGTTTTTAATTCCTAGTAGCAACAACTTTCCTCTTAGAGCAGCAGCAACAATGATCTCAGCACCAACCATAATTGTTTAGGAGATAAATTAGCAACACTAGAATAAAATATGCTAACATAATTAGGACGGAAATATGACAGAGGAACAAAATGGTAACAAAGCAAGGAAGGAAATGTTACAGGTCTCATAAACGAAGGAATTGGAACCAGAACGGGAACAGTGCTACCGGCAACAACGGCAATGACATCCCCTTTATCATAACCAGCTAAACACAGAATTTTCCAGCATTCTCAAACATTTAAGAAATCAAGCACATGTTCATAATAGTTCATCAGCTACCAACCAAGTTTTCAAGCATATCCTTATCATCATCAAATCACATAACCAATAAAAACCATCCTCAAACACAGCAACAAATCAATCTCATCACAATCAATCATATTCGCTATTACCAACAATTCTGACTTTCATCAATTAGCCATACATAATATTTATAAGTTATTTGCATTAGTCAATGAAATCTTTGGGCATTCTTAATTTAAAAGCTTTCATTTTACAAACGAACCCCCTACCTCGATGTCGCAATAGCAGAATTTGACGCAGGAATCCCCTTTATCCCCAATTCGTGGCAACAGCAACGATTCTAGTAATTTTCTCGCAGCAGAAACATTCAATAGCTCTAGACAAGGGCGGCAACGCCGAACAATGACTCTGAAAAACTAAATGAATCAGAAACAATTGTAGAGCAAGGTGATACAGGGCAGAAACAGAGCAATTTCTTCATAAGCTTACCAAAACGAAAGGTAATAGAAACAACGTCTCCAATTTGGTCATAGCTTGGTGGCTGGCTGGCGATGGAGGAACGCCTCCTTCCACCTCTGGTTCGTGATTCCAATGACGATGAGGGACTTGGGCAGAATCAGAATCGGCAACGTCATCTCCTCCTCCCACATGCAATGGTGATGGCAGGGGCTCCGGTGGCTAGGGCTCCGATCGGAGGCAGTAGTGGTGGCAGGACACCGCAGCGGTGAAACCTTTTTCCCTTCCCATCGTCGATCGCATCTTTCCTCTCTCACGCGCCTTTGGTTCTCGTGGCTGAGCCTTTCTCAGCTTCTCCCTCTCACCCACACGATGGCAGTGGCGGTGGCTGAATGGAACGGACGCGGTCTGGGCGGCGATGGCGCGGCGCAGGATGCGACGGAGCTGGCAGCGGCCGAGCGCGACGGCTCCTCTCCTTTCTCGCGTCGTCCCTGGCTCGCAGCACTCTCTCCTCTCTGATCGCAACCTTCTTTCTCTCGTCTCCCTTAATCCCCATTTTCTTTTCTTTTCTTTTTAGTTTGCTAAGGCTGTGTTGTGTGTATATGGGGGAGAGAGGCTGGCAGTGGGTGAGTGAGTAACGAGGGCTAGGGTTAGATGAGTGGGGTTAGGGTTTAATTTAGTTAAATTTAGGGTTTGGATTTAATTTAGGAATTAGAGTTTAATTTGGGACAAAAAGTGAAATTAGAAATTTTGGGTAAATTGGTTTTTGGATTTATCTGAAAACTAATTAAATCTCTAAAATTATTCTAAAATATTATTTATTGTATCAAAATATTAATTGATTTGAAATCAAATACTCTAATTAAAATTATAAGATAATATAATTAATTTTTTTATTTATAAAAATATTAGTATTAAATTTTGAAATTTTAATTATTTAAACCGAATCGTATAAAATTCTGCTTATTATTTTACATTTGCTAAATTTTATAATTTAAATATAGAAAATAATTCAAAAATTATAAAATCAGATAAAACTTTAAATTATTTTAAACTCAATTAATCAAAATTTGATTTAATTATATTTAATAAAATAATTCCAGGGATTAAAATACTGATAAATAAATCTAAATTAGCTCTTAATAAGATCTTCTAAAATTTCTAGATCTTACACAAAGTCTTACATTTAGTATGTTGAAACAAAATTTTTTATTAGTTACAAAGAATCTTTGAATTTTGGGACAAATAAATAACTTGTTACAAAAATATTATTTTTTGTGACAAAATAGATATTTTGTTACAAAATATTTAGAACTTTTGAAACAAATAGATATTTTGTTACAAAATATTTTGAATTTTTGCAACAATATAATCTTTTGTTACAAAACATTATAACATTTTGTAACAAAACAACAATTCGATACGAAAGTTAACATAATTTGTAACAAAATAAATCAAGTTGTTACAAAATATTGAAATATTTTGTAACAAATTTTTTTATTATTACAAAATATTCTTATTTTGTAACAATAACTAATTATTGTTACAAAAAAACTATAATTTGTAACAATTTTAAATTTAATACAAATTTTTTTTTACAAATATTCCATTTTCTTGTAGCGAGCCTCCAACAACTCTGATCATAGTTAACATGGTTGGTGTTGTTGCTGGTTTCTCTGATGCACTCAATGGAGGCTATGAGTCTTGGGGGCTTTATTTGGCAATGTTTTCTTTGCATTTTGGGTTATTTTTCATCTGTATCCATTCCTCAAAGGTGTCATGGGTCACCAGAACACCAATCATTGTTATACTTTGGTCAATGTTGTTGGCATCAGTCTTCTCTCTTGTTTGGGTTAAGATCAATTCCTTTATTAGCAGAACTGACAACTCAACCATCTCAGGGACTTGTATTTTTATTGATTGTTAAAATTTCACAATTATCAAACAGTTTTGATCATATGGTATTTGTGAAAGATTTCATTTGTTACAGTGTGCAAAGTCATAAGATGTGTAACTATTTTCCACCGGGATTGAAAACTCTCTTGATATATATTTTTTTGGGTTATTTTTTTTTATAGATTGACTAAATTGCTGTATAAGAACTAAGAAATATTAGTGAATTTTTTAAATATTTTTTACTTATAGAAATTGAATAGATGATATAAATATTAATAAAAATAATATTGTTTGTTGTTCTTATGATATAAAAATTATGAAAATTGAATAAATAGTTTATTATAAATTATTTCTGAAATTAAATTGAAATAGTAATATATAAATATTCTCACTTGTTATATCTATTTTAGATAAAATATTATATCAATTTATTTATTATCTGTTATAAAATAGAATATATACTCCTTTAAATAATTCAAACTAATGGTTAATAATAAGTGAGTTTATGTGAATTATGATGTTTAATTTAAAATAAATATACCTAAAATTTAACATAATCTTAATAGTATAATATCTTAATAAATTTTTTAAATAACAATAAAAAGATTAAAAATATATATACTCTTAGTACATTTAAAAACATTTGTTTATTTGATCTATATTTTTAGTAAATTTTTACTTAATATTTAAAAGGATATTGAAGAACATCTACTAAATTAATTAATCATTTTTTAAAAATTCATGTGCAAAAGTGTTCTCATCTGAGTTGAAGCTCCGAATGGCTGAAATATTAGCATCCTATTATATATTTGACTAAGTGAAGTTAATACTGCTGAACGTTAATTGGAGGTATTTACTATTTAGTTTGGTGTTTATTTGATATAAAATCATTCCAAAATTTTTTTATATAGACAAAAACAATAAGGCAAAATTTTGTTGATGGACGCAATTATAACTTGACATGATGACAATCCACAACTATCATCAAACTCGCTCGTCAAAAATCAAAACCTAGTAACAATCTTCTTAACAGCTTGCATTCTTCAAAATTATTTAACAAAAACTACTACTTAAAACAGCAATGAAACTGAAATCTTGTCATACATTAATTAATTAATATTAACTTCTCTAGAATCAAGAGATTTGGCATAATTCAACTCAAAGCTAAGTAATCTCATTAATATAATACCTACTCAATTTATCTCTGTCCAAAATCACACATCTCTGTGAACAAATCTATCTCTGTAATGCATAATCAAAGTTAAAATATATATCATTCTCGTACCAAAGACAAAAACACTAACCAATTTAAGTTGGTCTATTAATTAGTTCATTAATAGACCAACTTAAAATATGTATTTTTAGCTACTTTTATTTAAAACTACGACATATAAAAAAAACTTATGTTGCTGTGTACCTAAAATACTACATGATATGATTCTAGTAACAACAGTAAAAGTGTAGACAAAGTCACCCGGTTTCCAGTAGCGAGAAACCGCTGGTGGTTCGCAGAAAGGCTGCCAGCTAAATGAATTGTTTCGTCACAATCCTTACAGAAGAGTGCTCTGTCTTCGACACAGAATATGAAAGTTGGCTTATCTTGTAGTTATAAGTAGGAGAACGGAGAGAACACAATTAGCAATATTTATTTTAGTTAACAAGATCATGCATGATGAACAAGTAGCTTTTCATTTGGGATAAAAACCATTTGTCAAGCAACATTTTCACCACTCACTCAGCAGAAACTATACACTATTTATCAAGATGGTATTTTCTGTTTTTGTTTCATATTTTAGCACTTCTTCTTAGAATCCTAAAAACTGAAAGCAGAAACAGAAAACAAGAACAAAAGCCAAACAAACACTAAGAATTTCACATGGGAACCTTGAGTCTGTTGAGCACAAAATATTGTAAAATCACGTAGTATTTTCTAACAAGCTCACATAAAAAAGTTGCAATGTTTTTAAATATCAACCAACTTCTTTCAAAAACTTATTGCAACACAATATTCAAACTTTTCCATATTTTGGTAGAACATCAACAAATTTGATCCACTGTCATCTATATATAAGACATTATTTTAAGTTGTATGATTGCTTCATTTCGTA